>NW_020897807.1:101481-112182 GCF_003984885.1 Neopelma chrysocephalum
CAAAATAATAAAATAATAAAATAAAATAAGAAAACATGAAAATAAAATAAGAAAATAAAATAAGAAAATAAGAAAATAAAATAAGAATGTAAGAAAATAAGAAAATAAAATAAGATAAAATAAGAAAAAAAATAAAATACACAAAATAAAACAAAACAAGAGAAAACAAATAAAATAAGAGCAAACCAAACCAGAAGTGGAGTGCAATGTGCTGAAGCAGGGGGTTACCTCCAGGTAGGGCACGGGCGTGTCGGGGTTCAGGGGGTACTCCCGCAGCAGCCGCTCCTCGTCCAGGAACTTGCCGGCCCTGCCGTTGAAGGCCGGCTGGAAGAGCCCGTAGTTGAGCACATCCTTCAGGCTGTGGTTCAGGGTGCACAGGATGCGCTGCTTGGACACCCACACGGGAACGTCGGGATTCAGCCGGAGACACTTCTGTGGGAGACACGGGGGAGAGTCAGTCCTGCAACCCGGGAACGGCCCCGGCCGGAGCAGGGAGAAGGGTAAAACGGGAATGCCGCGGTCTGCTCCCTGTCAGGGCCTTATGGGAAGGGGGAAAATGGAGTTAGAGAAGGGTGAGACTTGGTAGATGTCCCTTAACACACTTTGTGTGGTTCAGGCAGATTCAGACCCATGAAATATGAGAAGCGTCCAGGAATTTTTTTATGGCCTAATAATAAATAGCAGCAAAAGTTCATTTAAAAATCTCCAACAGGGTGAAAAGATTTCTCTGTCGGTTTTTCTGCTGATTTCTCCACCATTCCAGAGGTGGTGACGGAGCACCGTGACCTCTGTCAGGACCTGGAGGCACCAGGAAGGTCTCCCAGTGGGAGGAAGAGAGAAGGACCCTCTGCTTCCCTTGTGCAAAGTCACACTTCCTACCTCACCCCATGACCACAGTGGGTTCTCCTGGCACCATCAGCCACTTCTCTCCCTCATCAGGACCCAAGTCACCCAACATTTCTATCCTACCCCCCTCAGGCTGTGTTTCCTCCTGCTGCTCTCCCACCTGGCTGCAGGGCCAGGCTGGTGCCCGTGTCCCCTCCGGGGTGGCAGATGCTGCTGTTGGGAGCATCTGCTCTCGAGGGTGAAGAGCAAGAGGGCAAGAGGATGTCGAGCCAGCAACAGCCTGTCCCTGACAGCAGCCACTGCGTCCCCTCCCAGTCCCTGGGTTTGCATTTTGCCTTCCCTTGTTCCCATCACTTTGTTTCCCTCCTGGTTCACTTCTCCACCCTTAAGGAGACAGTTCAGTGTTGGTTGAGGGGTTCATCTCAAAGCCTGTCAGCCCAGTTTGATGCTCCCGATTTCTGGAAGGCAAAGCCAACCATGACCCCCCTGCCCTGCTGTGCTCCTCAGCAGCTGTGGGATTGCCAGGCTGAGCCCTGCTCTGCTCATCACACGGATGATGTGACTCTTCTGCCTCCACACTTCTTCCCACCCTTGTCCTTCCCCTGGCTCACCGGAGGCACACGGATCCACACACCTTGCCCAGGAAGGTGCTGAGCAGCCGAGGCCTGAACACAGACAATGGACTGACACACAGATGGATCCCATCCCACCTTCTCCACGTGCCCAGCAGCACTTCCAGCAGCTGCCACGGACCCACGGCACCAGAGCTCCAGCCACAAATCCCACTGGAGCAGGAGGACACTCACCCGGGCGGCAGCAGCACCCACCAAACATCTTTACCCACCCCATCTGCCCACTTTACCCACCCACTTTACCCAACAGAGATACAGAACTTCCCCATGGAAAGGAGCAAGAGGAAACGGCCTCAGGTTGTGCCAGGGGAGGTCCAGGTTGGATTTTAGGAAAAATTTCCTCACTGAAGGAGCAGTTAAGCATTGGAACAGCCTCCCCAGGGAAATGGTGGAGTCACCACCTCTGGAAGTGTTCAAAAAAGGAGCGGATGTGGCAATTTGCAATACGGTTTATGGGCAGGTAGGTGCTTGGTCAAAGGTTGAACTGGTTGAACCCATCTTTACCCACCCACTGCCGAGTTAATTCAACCCCAGGGCCCGTTCTGGTCCCTCATCCCCTGAGAAATGAATGTTTGGAGCAAATCAAACAGCTCTGCCCAGTGAAGAGGGTCCCCATGTCACCCCACACGGTGCCACCCGCCCAGGAGAGGCACAAAGCCACGGAGCTGATGTTACAGCTCATTTCAATCCAGCCTGGATAATTTGCACTTGGCAGCACTTGTCCTGCAAACAGAGGTCAGTGTTATCTGTTCCATCGCTGACCATGTGTCGGGAGAGCTGGAATTCTCACCAGCTGGGGCCTGTCCTGGGCAGGATCCGAGGGACAGGCAGCCAGGGCGAGAAACCAGGAGTTAAAAAACCTCTGAGAAACACCAGCTCTGCCCTCCTTCAGTCCTCCAAGAGAAGCAGAATATGCATCACGCTTTCAGGGACCCATAAATAAAAAATAAGCGGTGTCTGTACCTTCCTGCTTGCTTATTTAGCCTCTAGGACTCTCCCTCACTGTCACATTGCGTTGTTGAGTACAAAAATACATGGCTGGTGGGAAAAGCAGCCCTGGCAGGGACAAGCACTGGCTGAAGGAAGGAAGCTCCAGGCCTAAAACCCACTGAATTTTAGACTCAACTTTGTACTGCAGAGTCACACTCTGGGGAGTGTTAACATTCCATATTTAAGAGAGAAAACAACTTGCACCCCGCAGAGAGGCTCCTTCTGCCTCTGAAAGCAGCAGGAAGAAAATGTTGACTTCAGCTGAGAGGTCACAGCTCTGCAAAGCCCTTTTTGGGCACAACATTTGGGCTGGAATGGCTCCTGTGGCTCAGCTTCTCCAAACGCCAAACACAGAAATCCTGCAACTAAACTTGGGCTGCGTCAAAAGGGGGTCAAGGGAAGGGGGTTCTCCCCCCTCTGCCCCGCTCAGGTGAGACCCTCCCCACTGCAGAGCTGCCTCCAGCCCTGGGGAACAGCACAGGAGGGACAGGGAGCTGCTGGAGAGAGTCCAGAGGAGGCACCAAGAGGATCAGAGGGATGGAGCAGCTCTGCTGGGAGAGCTGGGATTGTTCAGCCTGGAGAAGTTTTGGGGTGACCTAATTGTGGCCTTGCAGTGCCTGAAGGAGCTACAAGAAAGATGGAGAGAGACCATTTACAAAAGCCTAGAGGGACAGGACACAGGGAATGGCTCCAAACTGAAAGTTTAGATTAGATATCAGGAAGAAATTCTTCCCTGGGAGGGTGGGAGGCCCTGGCACAGTTTGCCCAGAGAAGCTGTGGCTGCCCCTGGATCCCTGGAAGTGTCCAAGGCCAGGTTGGAGCAACCTGGGCTAGTGGAAGGTGTCCCTGCCCATGGCAGGGGGTGGCACAAGATGGTTTTTAAGGTCCATCCAACCCCAACCATCCCATGATCCGTGAGGGATCCTGAGGAGGCACCCAGGGCTCGGAGAAGGGCAAGGTGGGAGCAGCTTTCAGAAGAACAAGTTGCTCACTCTGGTTTGCAGTGACAAGGGATCGTTTCTTCCACACAATTACAAGCTCTGATCACAATAATCAAAGCCTCAGGAACAACTCCTGAAAGGAAGGAGTGCAGCTCCTCGGCAGCACGGATGACTCCTTCTCCAAGGAAGAAAGAGCTCAGAGCTTCGGATTCAACCCTCAGCAATGCACAGGATGACAGACAAGATCTATTCAATGCTCAATCTATTCAACTGCAATAATAACAATAAAGAACTTACATTCAGCAATCCCTTAAGAGCCAAAAAAAGCCCCAAATTCTTCATCGACGAGCACGCGGACGAGAAAGGGCTGAAAGGAAATTAAAAAGCAGCAGCAGCTGAAAAGGTAACGTGCTGCAGGCAGCAGGGAGTGAGTGCATTTCATAAGATCATGTTAGAAACTCGGGGTAAATGCATGGCAGAAATGAAAAACCAGCCTCCAAGAGGCCCCTGCACAGAGATGGAGCAGAGGAATCCATCAAAAGGGAGGTTTCCTTCAGAAACGGGAGTCGCCTCCAAACGGGAACAGAAAAGTGAATAATCCTGCAAACCCCCCATCAAAACACGCCAAGGGAGAGGGAGGGGGGGCCTGATGGAAAGTGGGTGAGGCAACTGAGGCAGGACTCATCCATGGGGGAGTCCTGGAGCTCCTCCCGTGAGGATCAGCTGCAGGATGGGCTCCTCGCAGCAGATGCCAACACAAAGGAGAGAAGGAATTAACGCTCCCCCATCCACGCCAGTGGCCCGTGCCCAGCGCCAGCTGTGCCCTGCAGACCCTCACACCTCCAAGGAGAGCCTGGAAGGAACCCCCAAGTCCCAGAGCAAGGCCTTCCAGCTCACACACATTCCCAAAACGCTTTCGGCACCACCCCTTGCTGCCACGGATTGAAATTCCAGAGGCAAATCCTCCCTTGGGGAACCAAGGCAGAAGGCAGCAAACAAAGGTGAAGGCCAACCAGGTTTCCTGGCACGAGGGGTTCACCAGCACAGTGACGTGGGGTAGGTGTGGGAAGGGCTGCTCTGACACCCCTGATCTGGCAGCACATCCAGATCCTCCTCATCACGTGCGGGGCTGGCGGCCCCGTCCTTCAGGAAAACAACAGCAACAGGAAAAAGGTAAAGGGGAAGGAGGCAAAGGTGACAGAGGCACAGGGTGGCCTGCACGGGACAAAGGCACTGTGTCTGCCCCCAGGGAACCCTCACAGCACAGAGCCAGGCACAGATCCCGGGATACCAGCACTGGGACAGAGCTACAGAAACACTGTGCCCAAAGCAAACAGGCCCAGGGAACAATTCCACCTTTCCTTAAGAGATTGTGTTTGGATTCCTGCTTTTTTTTTTCCTAATAACTCGTTCAAAACCCACCCCCTTAAGCAGCAGTTTGAGCCACAAGCTCTTCCTGAGACCTGGAGCGGATTCTCTGGTCCCCCCCAAGGGTGTGAAATCCCACAGGATCCTCCTGGCCTCACTCATGGGCTGGCAGGAGAAGGGATGAGAGCCACAGGAGAGTCCTGACTGGGAATGGCTCCCACCAGCAACCTCTGAAACCCACTCCCAACCCAGCCAGGGGCTGTGGGACAGGTTGAACATCACCATGGCAGCTCTTTCCCCCCATTCCCATGGTCCAGGGAAGGAGTCGGGCTCTGAAAAGACCAGGGAAGAGCAACCACCACTCCACAGGTCAGTGGAGGAGAGAGGAGGAATCTGCCCACTAAGTCCTGGCCAAAGGCAAACTGGGACCAGCCTGGAGAGAGCAAGCTGTGTGTGCTGGCAAGACAACAGGAATTTCTGGGCTTAGATCACCTCCTGAGGAAAGCTCTGGCCCTGCATCCGCCGTGCTGAACGCCAGGGAGAAGCTGCCTCCACCAAAAGGAAACCAGATAAAGGGCAGGAGGGAGGGTCTCAGCTCCCAGCAGGAAGCTCCTGGTGCAGGGGGATGTGTCAGACAACAAAGGATTTGGGCTCCTTGGGTTTTCCAGTGAAAGGGCTCTGCTCTCTGTGAGCCTGAGGCTGGATTTTGTGTCATCCCCCAGAAGCCACCGAGACAGGAAACCATCCAGTCGCTCCTGTTTAAAAATTAAGAAGCCCCCAAGAGCTGCTGTGTTACAAACCCTTCAGCAGCTCTGACAGGCGGCCCCATCCTGCAGTCCCAGAGCTTCCAGAGGAGCAGCTGCCTCTGATAAAAACGCAGCTTAAAAATGAATGTTTAAAGAGATTCTGCTCCTGATTAACTCCGAGTGACTGGTTCAGGCAAAAGCTGCCCCTGACACGGAGCTACAGCAGCTTCACCACCTGCACGGGAAGAGCTGCTGGAGAGCAGCATCACCAGCTGCTTCCAGCCAATTCCTGAACTCTTCCTCCAGGAAAAGCAGCCCAGAGGGAAATGTAGAAGAGCTGGACCTGTAAATCAAGCTGACCCCACCGAGAACCCGAGGTTAGAGAGACGCTGGTTCCCCACAGAGACCTGGGCACGATTCCTGTTTCATTGCAACCCCACAAGTCACCTTGGGATCAGCTGGAAAATGAAGACTGGGAAGCTTCAGCTCTATTTAGGGCTGAAAAGAGGCGTGTGGAGCAAAGATTCTTCTGGATTAAGAGGGAATAAGACCTCCTGTTGAGGCAGCATCAGGACTGAGACATAATAATTGGATACAAATGCCCCAACAAACACCAACAGAGATACAGAACTTCCCCATGGAAAGGAGCAAGAGGAAACGGCCTCAAGTTGTGCCAGGGGAGGTGTTCAGGTTGGATTTTAGGAAAAATTTCCTCACTGAAGGAGCAGTTAAGCATTGGAACAGCCTCCCCAGGGAAATGGTGGAGTCACCACCCCTGCAAGTGTTCAAAAAAGGAGCGGATGTGGCAATTTGGTTTATGGGCAGGTAGGTGCTTGCTCAAAGGTTGAACTGGATGATCTTGCAGGGCTTTTCCAACCTTAATGGCTCTGCAATTCTATGATTTTATGAAATAAAATCAAGTTGTAACATAGAGAGGAAGAAACAAGTGAAAAGCACTGGTTCAGCAAATTCAAAGCCAAGGGGGCCCGTGAGACCATCTCGTCTGAGCATCATCACTGACCCACAAAACTTCCACAAGGAACTAAATTCCTTGAATTTGCCTAATGGTTTCCTGAAAACATCCCACTTGAGCCTAAGAGCATCACAGGATGGAAACCACACTCGTGTCTTGGATAAATTAATAAGAAACACTCACCCTCAGTGAAAGGAAAAGGTGTGTCTTAGCTCCTGTTTGATTTCCCTTGTTTGAACTCCCAGCACAGTTGTTATTTCTCGTTGTATCTCTCTCTGGAACAATGAACAGCTCTTTAACACTCAGTTTCTTGCTGAACTCAAATTCCCATTTCCCACTGTCACCTCTCAGTCTCACTCAGGGTGAGCAGAAGGGGCTCATCACTCGACGTGTTGCCTTTTCTCCAGACCTCAAATCATTTCTGCTGCTCTTTCCAACACCCTCTCGAGTTTCAAAGCCACTTTTTAAAGTGCAGAACCAGAGCCAGAGGCAAGATTCCAGCATCTGTCTCCCAGCTGTCATACACAGCTATAAAATATTGTCCTCACCTCGGCTCGTTATTCCCTTGTCTCCACCTCCAGGCATCCCATTAGTGCTTCCCACTAATGCATGTGGCACTTGGAATTGGGTTTGTTTTGACCACTCCATTCCTTTCTGACAGGCAGATCCCACTCCTTTGAGGACACAGCTCCCTGCTTTCCAAATCTGGCATTATTCCTTAGTTAGAACCATGGAATGGTTTGGGTGGGAAAGAACCTCAAAGCCCATCCAGTTCCAACGCCAGGGACACCTTCCACTGCTCCAGGTTGCTCCAGCCTGGCCTTGGACACTTCCAGGGATCCAGGGGCAGCCACAGCTTCTCTGGGCAACCTGGTCCAGGGCCTCCCCACCCTCCCAGCAAAGAATTTCTTCCTCATATCCAATCTAAACCTACTCTCTTTTAGCATAAAACCATCCTCCCTTGTCCTGTCACTTGTTAAACAGTTACCTGCAAAACCCTGCACGTGAATTAATTAAAATATAATTTATTTGGATGGGCCCAGGTTGAATTTGTCCTATGAAAAAATATGAAAAATAAAAAAAAAGAGAAGGTGGGGATGCAGCTCCTACCAACCCCAAAGCCAGCAGCTGTGGAGGCAGGGGAGGGACTGCAGGAAGTGGCATTCCCTGAAAAAACACATCCTTTGGCCACTGCCAGAGGTGGACACTGAGCCAGCCAGACCACAAACCACTTGTGTGGCCCAGTGGGGCTTTTTTGGGCTCTTATTTATGGCCCCTACACACACACCCCCCCCTTTATTCATAACCCCACTCCTGCTTTATAATTATATGAAAACAATTGTCACCACAGGTCACGTATTTACTCCTCCTCCTGCAGCTTTTGTGCTCAGCCTGCTGCAAACCAGCCATTTCTAACACATCCCAGCCACCTGATCCTGAAAGATTTCATGGATCAATCAGCAAGATCTTGGCTGCCAATGAAAGAACTCGGGGGTTAATGGAAGTTTAGGTCCTTGTGGATCTTTATGATCCTCATGATCCATCAGGAATTAAATTTCTCCATGAAACCCCAAGTCCCTTTTCAGTTGGCACATTCAGTTTGCCCTGTTGCTCAGGGATAAAGGAGTTCAGGTTTCCCCCTTTAATGCTTTTTATTGGCATCATCCACAATGATCCTCATCCACTGGGGGTTTATTGCTGTGATATTCAGTCCCCCAAGCCCCACTGGGGTTAAATTTGTGACATTCAGTCCCTCAAACCCTACTTTGAGGTTTATATTTGTGATATTTGGTCCTCCAAACCCCATTTTGGGGTTTATATTTGTGATATTTGGTCCCCTGAACCCCCTTCTCTGGGGTTTACATTTGTGACATTTAGTCCCCCAAATCTCACTGAGGGTTATATTTGTGATACTTGGTCTCCCAAACCCCACTTCGGGGTTTATATTTGTGACATTTGGTCCCCTGAATATAAATAAATATAAATAAATATAAACCCCTCTCTGGGGTTTATATTAGTGAGATTTAGTCCCCCAAACCCCACTGGGGTTTATATTTGTGCCATTTGATCCCCTGAACCCCCTCTCTAGGGTTTATATTTGTGACATTTGGTCCCCTGAATATAAATAAATATAAATAAATATAAATAAATAGATATAAATAGATATAAATAAATATAAATAAATATAAATAAATATAAATAAATAGATATAAATAAATATAAATAAATATAAACCCCTCTCTGGGGTTTATATTAGTGAGATTTAGTCCCCCAAACCCCACTTTGGGGTTTATATTTGTGATGTTTGATCCCCTGAACCCCCTCTCTGGCTCGACCCATCACCGACAGCTTCGAGCCGCCTGCATTCCCAGCTCCCCTTTCCCAAAAGGCCACACCAGACATGGAAAAAAAAGCGCAGATAAGGGAGGAAAATAAAAAATCCACATCCATGTGGCATCTGTGTGAGGCTCAGCTGAACAGCCAAGGCTCTCCAGGCTGGGAAAGGATGAGGTGGGAACAAGACAAACCCAAGGAAACGACAGCCAGGTGTTGTCTCCTTGGGAACTGATGCAAACACCACGAGACAAGGTGACAGATAGGACATCTTCATTAGCCACACTGCCACTGATCTGCTCCAAATCGACTCCAAATTGGTCTCCCAGGTACCTGCACTTGCATAGTCGTAACCACAAATCAGCCCCTCCGAGCCCCTCCGGAGCAGCCCGGCCCCGGATCCGCCTCTAATTGCAGCAATAACTCCTGGCTCTACGCTCCACTCCTGCTCTTCCCTTCAAAGCTTTCAAAGCTCCAGCCTCTCCCCTCGTACATTAACCTAACACTCTGCCTCTGGGGCTGACAACTGGCCTCATTTTGGGCTGGATCCTTTCCCTGCCTACGGAAGCTCCCGGGTTTTGTTCCGTCACACCAAAGGGTCTCTGAGAAGAGCACTGGGGAGGGGGTTGAGTGAAACCGGGGGAGTCAAAGCAGGACAAGGAATTGGTGTTTCCTGAGCCCCCCGGAATGTGTTCCCTGTGCAGCTCCACGGGCTCACACCAGGGAGAAAAGCCCGGCCTGGCTCCGGGCTGGGGGTGGGCAAACGATGGATTTGCCCACAAGCAGAGACCCCTCAGCCTCTCAGGGTCCTGGGCAGTGTCCAACCCCTCTCTGCTGAAGGGCTTTTCCTGCCAGAATGTAAGTTTAGGTCCTTATGGATCTTTATGATCCTTATGATCCATAAGGAATTAAATTTCTCCATGAACCACCCCAATCTCTTTCCGGTGTTGACCCATTCAGTCACACGGGCTTTAGAGGAGTTCAGGTTCCTCCCATTCATGCTCCTTATTGGCATCATTCCCACTGATCCTTATCCACTGGGGGTTTATTCTTGTGATATTCAGTCCCCTGAAGGGGGGATAACCCTGTCCCCAAACTTGTGCCTCTTGTCCCATCGTGGCACCTCCAAGAGGATCCAGGCTCCATCCTGTCTCCCACCTCACCAGGCAGCCACAGGAGGGTCTCCCCTTCACCTTCTCCATCACCCCCAGGAGATGCTCAGCCCCCATGGCCCAGGGGTGCTCCCAGATCCCCCAGGCCTTTTCAGGGAACCCAGTCCCCCCCTATCCTGTCTGACAGCACAGCTCCATGTGCCTGCCCAGGGATTCCAAGGGGATTTGCTCCATGGCCTTCCCAGGGACAAAGGTGAGGCTGAGAGGCCACTGGTTCCCCTCAGCTTCCCTTCTCCCCACCCCAAAACACTCACAAAGAGCTGAGAGACATTCAAGATACACCACCACAAGACAAGAAAGAAGCTGGAGATTGTCAGATAACACTCTCCAGCCTGGGGAGCCCCTAAGCCAAAGATTTAGGGTGGAAGGTTCCCTTGGGAGGCATCACCATCAGCGTGTCCCTTGTCACCCCTCCAGTGTTTGTCCTGATCCCTTCAGGAGCAACAGGACCTGCTGGACCCCACATCCACCTCCTGGCCAAGTTCCTCCTCAAATTACAAAGTTACAGCCTCGGAGAGTTCTCCCTCCTCCCCTCAGCACCACCACGCTCTCCTGAAGGCCACAACTCATCATCTCCATCCTTCCCCCTGCCCAGCTCCTCTCCTGGTTCCCAGAGCGCTGCAGCTCTCCCCGCTCTCCACATCCACCTTCCACAGCCCTTCCAGGAGCCCAAGTTCTCTGGCAAATCCCACCTCTCAC
>NW_020897807.1:112192-139792 GCF_003984885.1 Neopelma chrysocephalum
TCCACCTTCCACAGCCCTTCCAGAAGCCCAAGTTCTCTGGCAAATCCCATCTCTCACATCCACTCTCTCTCTTTTAATTAAGACTTAAAACAGGTCAGGCACAGCCGTGGACCTGCGAAAACGCGATGGTTATGGGCACACCTGCTCTCCTCAAAATGCAATGGTTAAATCTCCCCAGAAATTGTTTTCCAGCCGATAAATTTCCCTGCTCTCCATTAACTGCTACACCACGGATTAGTTTATTGGTCTGGAGCTCTCCACGTTGACACCGAGGATGTCGTTGAGGGCGGCCCCGACAGCTCCTTCTCGCTAATCTCTTTTCCCTGATATAATAAGTGCTTTGAGCAAAAACACATTATTACTCCCTACTCATCCACTCCATACTTCAAATTCCTTCAGTAATTACCCGCTGCTCTGTTTTTTTTTTTCCATCAGTTCCTTCAGCACTCACCCGCTGATCCATCCTGGAGTGAAACCTCCCCAACACTTGTCGCTGTTGAGTCGGTTTTTGTTCCTTGTTCTCTTTGAATCAGAGATGCTCAAAGGGGATCATATCCCATGGTTGGGGTTCTCGGGCTGGAACGACCCCATTCTTGCTGTCACTGACCCTCAGACATGGGGTTGTCATGGACAGGGCTCCAGATGCCTTCACACAACTGGAGACACCCTCCCCAACAAGCAGGACCTCATCCAGCCACCCAAGAGAGAGCCACTGGAAGAGGCTGTTCCTCCACTCACTGGCTTTTAATTTAAAAAAAAAATCATGGCAATGTTGATAAATTTATTAACCACTCCCCTGATGATCAATCCAGCCAGTATTTGTCCAACACAGGCAGCCTTGGCAGCCTCCCAACCACCATCCCAAGGCTTGGCTGTTCCCAGGCAACCACAGCCTCCAGCTCCACACAGGACAGGCTCACAATTCCCCCACGTTCCCAGCAAAAACTCTGCCACACAAAGGACTTTCGAGTTGTCAAACAAACTAAAGTTAATAGCGAGTTAAATAGGATTAGGAGGGCCAATATTGGCTGCCTCCATATTTTAACCGGTTAAAAAAATTAGCATTTTTCCTTCTATTAGCGAGTGAGGAGCTGCATTTGAATACTGCAGGTTCCTCTGGGGCTGTATGGAAATTTGTATCATGCTTCCCACAGAAAACAAAGATCCTGAGGCAGGATGCAATTATTTCAGTTGAAACAGCACAAAAAGTAGGAAAAAGTCTAAGCCAACCCAGTGAGGGAAAAGACAAGAATTGAATGTGGCCGTGAAATAAGAATCTGGGGAAATGTGGTGGACTAAAAATGGTCTAAAAACCACATAAAAATTACACCTCCTTGGCTGGGAAAAAGTGGTCATTAACCGTGAAAAGCCTCATCAATATATCAATTTCGCATTTTGGTCTAATGCAAAAATACAACAAGGATTAATTTAGTGAAACTGAATTTATTAATTCATAATTTTAACGGAGTTCAATGAAACTCTAAGGAGAAGGTGCAGAGCTTTCATCAACGTCATGAGGGAAAGGAAAAGGAGGATTTCAGCAGGAGTCTGAACATTAACAAATAGAAAGAAAAATATGTTTTACTTAATTTCTAAGGGGTTTTGTTATCACATTCAAGGCCGGGTTGGACAGGGCTTGGAGCGACCTGGTCTAGTGAAGGTGTCCCTGCCCTCGGCTGGGGGTGGAATGAAGTGGTTTTTAAGGTCCCTTCCAACCCAAACCGTTCTGTCATTCCACGATTCTGAATAAAACCTTTCACAGATCGTTTCCCAGGGCTCAAAACATCCATAATTTTCAACGACAGGTCCCTCCTGCAGCCCGGTCTTTCCCCAGGTCACCCCTCGAGGCTTCCCTCGGTCCTGCTGCTCGTTACAGTCAATTTTTGGAAAGCGATGGGTTTAAAAAAAGAAAAGGCAGGAATTTCATTGATCAGCCCCGCCGAGAGCCAATCAGGAGCAGGGGAGGAGGATTTTCTTCGTTTAGCTGGTTGTTTAATTAATCAGCCAAGCCCTTAACGATGTCAATGACCTGTGAATGTCAGGACACAATTACAGATACAGAGGCTAAACCCAGCTGTAAACCAAAAGTAGTTCTGGAGTGTTTTATTCAAACTGGGATCCTCGGGAAAAGCATGAATTTTAACAGACCGACAGAACTTTTATTTCTATGGAAAACTGTAAAATTACTGGACCGTGGGAATGGATGAGATGCCACGTTTTAGTAGCATTAATATTGCTTTATGACATCCGATTTGCATGATTTTAATTAATCAAAATTGCCGTGGTTATGCCACCATCACACCAGCCAAGGGCTGAGGAAACATCTAGTGGCAACAATAAATAATGTCAAATAGGGGAATGAGGTGGGATGGCATCCAGGGTCAATCAAACAGCCATGATATTAAAAGGAAATAAGATTACACTAATAAAGTTGGCATCCTAAATAAGCAGGATGTCACAGCACTGAGTACAGACTACAGTGAGTTACACCACTAAATGTTTTTAGACAGCGAGATGAGACTCAGCAAAAATTACTCCTGTTTTGTAAAACTTCCCACACACACAAATGCTCAGCAGAGGAGAGAAACTCTGCAAGTGGCCTCCACGAGACAGTAAATTAGAAATATATTTACCAGCAGCAGCAGGGGGTGGGGAGGGGAGAGAATAAGAATTGTTGTGGAAAAACACACAGGGAAGGGGAGAGAAATGACCCCCATCCAGCTCCGGTTCAGAACCTCCCCTGGAGCACCGGTCCCTAAATTAATCTGTGCCTCCATAAACAAGCAACAGCAGTGGGAAGAAACTCCACTTAGTTCCAGTCACTGGTAACACCCGCAGGGAACAGAATTCCAGAGTCACTGAGCTTGGAAAAGCCTCCAAGTCCACCCTGTGCCCGATCCCCACCTGGGCACCGAGTGCCCCGTCCAGTCCTTCCTTGGGGTGGGGACTCCACCACCTCCCTGGGCAGCCCCTTCCAAGGCCTGACCACCTTTTTCCAGCAAGAAATTCCTGCTGGTGGTTCCCTGGAGACAGCGGGCACGGGAGGAAGGGCAGCACAGCCCCATCCCCTCCACCAGCACTGTTTGGGGCACCACACCCAGCTGGGCGAGCCCAGAGCTGCTCAGGGTCCTCTGGGGGCAGCTCAAGCCTCATCAATATATCAGTTTTGCATTTTGGTCTAACGCAAAAATACAACAAGGATTAATTTAGTGAAACTAAATTTTATTAATTCATAATTTTAACGGAGTTCAGTGAAACTCTAAGGAGAAGGTGCAGAGCTTTCATCAAGGAAAAGGAGGATTTCAGCAGGAGTCTGAACATTAACAAATAGAAAGAAAAATATGTTTTACTTAAATTCTAAGGGGTTGTTATCACATTCAAGGCCAGGTTGGACGGGGCTTGGAGTGACCTGGTCTAGTGAAGGTGACCCTGAAGTGGTTTTTAAGGTCCCTTCCAACCCAAACCCTTCTGTCATTCCACGATTCCAAACAAAACGTTTCACAGATCGTTTCCCAGGGCTCAAAGGCACCCCCAGGCACAAGGGGCATTCCAAGCACCAGGGTCCCTTTATTCCAAAGGCAGGGAGGGCCCTGCTCGAGATAAGGAGAAAGGAACATCCCTATACACAGAGCAAAACGTCCCCAGGAGACACCACTGTGCTGACAGGACCCCTAAGTGGCTCCAGGACTGGGATCCAGCCCTTACAGCCTGGGATAGGGAATCTTGCTCAGTGCACACCCAGGTCTGGATGCCAAGGTAGCCCGAGGAGCAGGAAAGCAGCAGTTTTGCTCCTCATTTCCACCTCCTTCTGCTTTGTTGGGTTTTCTAAACCACTCTGTCCCACTGGCCCTGCTTTGCACGCACAGGGAGGGACGTGGCTCTCCCAGGGGAGCACTGCAAGTGCCCAGAGGAGACACTACTGGAGGGTGAAGGTGGATCATTCTGCAGAACCCAAACCAAGCTCTACAAACTCCCTTACAAAACCTTGTACAGACAGCACAGGTCGCCCAGAGAAGCTGTGGCTGCCCCTGGATCCCTGGAAGCATCCAAGGCCAGGTTGGAGCAACCTGGACTAGTGGAAGGTGTCCCTGCCCATGGCAGGAGGTGGCACTGGGTGGGTTTTAAGGTCCCTTCCCACCCAAACCATTCCAGGATTCCAGGATTCTGTGGCACGAGAACACAGTAGTAAACCATGTTGTGATCTCACAAAGGCAAATAATAACCTGCTTTCTCGGGATATGTGGGATGAGGGGTAAGTCCCAATGTGACAAGTCAGGCTGGGAAGATGTTTACTGGATTTTTCAGTTGATTTGGTTCTCGGATTTGGGGCTACATTGCAAAAGGCACGACTCAAGTAAATGAGTTAAAGACGACACAATAATGTTGGGACACTTCAGTATCAGAAAAGTAGCAAAAAGGATGAAAGGAATTCAAAAAACTGCTGGCAAACCAAAGCCAAGCTGAAAAAACAACACCAGAAACTTTCTACTATGTAGTTTGCAAATATAAGTTTATGGATCTAATTCCATTGACTTTCTGAAAGAAGAAAGGAGCAGGCTGGAGATGAAGCAGGAGAATTTCCAACATCAAAGAGATGTTTTTATCTCAAACATGCCTAAACATTCTGGGCTCCTCTTCAAAAGAAACAAGCAGCTGAAAGCGTGGTCCCCACACCACCAGGTCCCCACAGAGAACCAGGGGTGGGTGGTAGGACAAGCTTTGAAATTTCGGACGCGTAAACTAATCTGGGAACCAAGAGTATAAATTGGAGATCAAGATCTCTGAGTCGGAAAGTGCTCCGAGTGAGTAACCTGAGGGCTCCTGCCAGGCAGGAAACTCGGCTTCCTGCAGCTGAAAGGGGGAAAAAATGTAAATGCAAGAGATATCCCAAACCTGTGCCCTGTAATCTGGGATTTCACGTTGATGCTCAGTTTGACCGATGCCCACCTTGTCCCCCAGCCCAGAGCACTGAGTGCCACGGCCAGGCCTTCCTGGGACACCTCCAGGGATGGGCACTCCAAACCTCCCTGGGCAGCCCCTGCCAAGGCCTCACCACCCTTTCCACCAACAAATTCCTCCTCAGCCCCAACCTCACCCTCCCCTGGCCCAGCTTGAGGCCGTTTCCCCTTGGCCTGTCCCTTGTTCCCTGGCAGCAGAGCCCGACCCCCCCCGGCTCCCCCCTCCTGTCAGGGACTTGCAGAGCCACAAGGTCCCCCCTGAGCCTCCTTTGCTCCAGGATGAGCCCCCCCAGCTCCCTCAGCCCCTCCTGCTGCTCCACACCCTTCCCAGCTCCCTTCCCTTCCCTGCACACGCTCCAGCCCCTCCAGGTCTCTCCTGTCTGAGGGGCCCAGAACTGCCCCCGGGATTCCAGGGGGGCCTCCCCAGGTCCCAGCACAGGGACAATCCCTGCCCTGTGCCCACGCTGGGGCTGCCACAGCCCCGGGGCCATTGGCCTCCTGCCCCCCTGGGCACAGCTGGGATCACCTCCAGCCCCTGCCACCAGCACCCCCAGGGCCTTTTCCAGCTTTCCAGCCCCTCTGCCCCAGCCTGGAGCTTTCCATGGGGTTGTTCTCCAAGTGCAGGACCCGGCACTTCACCTTACTAAACCCACTTCACCGACTTCACATCATTGAACCAAATTCCTCCCTCTTAAATCCATTTTCTGTTAACTTCTCATCCTGCGTTTTGTCCCTGCACGACACTAAGAAAGAAATAATTTCAATTATGTTCCTCCAGCACTCGTGTAGACATTCATTTCTATGGCATATGATTCACAAACCCTTAACTGTAGGCTGAGGAGTGCTGGGGAAAGCAAAAACACAATTTAGAGCCAGGGTACGCACTGAATAGCACGGTGGGGAGGGGAGTTTGGGCTGAGCCCGTGGACAGCCCCCCTCTGCACTCACAGGCCCCACTTTTCCTGCAAAACCCACGGAGAAAACATCATGAGTCACCTCCCCATTGCCTGAGAAAACAGTGGTCTGAAAGGGAACAGCACGTTTTGCTCCGAGTCCCTGCGAGACGTGGGCAACAAAGAGCCCCGACGGCGTGTGCTTGATGAAAGGTTACCCTGCAAATCCAGCAGCACAACTCCAAAAAACTCACTGAGGGAGGGGGGAACAGCACTCGGGGAGCTGAGGCTGAACCTGCACAAGCACAGGATCCCAGGGTGGGTCAGGCTGGAAGGAACCACAGTGGGGCATATCTGGTCCCACTCCCCCCTGCTTCAGCGGGGCCATCCCGGAGCACCCGGCACAGGATTGTGTCCAGAGGGGTCTGGAATATCCCCAGGGAGGAGATTCCACGTCCTCTGGGCAGCCTGTTCAGGGCTGGGTCACTGCATAGCAAAGAATCATAGAATCACAGAATCAAGAATCAGCTGGGTTGGAAGGGACCTCCGAGATCATCCAGTCCAACCCTTGATCCAACCCCGCCGTGGTTCCCAGCCCATGGCACTGATGCCACATCCAGTCTCACCTTAAAAACCTCCAGGGATGGAGAATCCACCCCTTCCCTGGGCAGCCCATTCCATTGGCTGAGCACCCTCTCTGGAAAGAAATTCTTCCTGATATCCAACCTAAACCTCCCCTGGCACAATTTGAGACCCTGAGCCCTCTTGTCTTGCTGAGAGTTGCCTGGGAAAAGAGACCAACCCCCCCTGGCTCCCCCCCTCCTGTCAGGGAGTTGCAGAGAGTGAGGAGGTCTCCCCTGAGCCTCCTCCTCTCCAGGTTGAACAGCCCCAGCTCCCTCAGCCTCTCCTCATAGGACTTGTGCTCCAGTCCCTTCCCCAGCCTTGTTGCTCTCCTCTGGACCTGCTCCAGCACCTCAATGTCCTTCCTGAGCTCAGGGCCCAGAGCTGGACACAGCACTCAAGTAGTTCTTCCTCCTGTCCAGGGGGAACTTCCTGGGCATCAGTTCCTGCCCGTTCCTCCTGTGCCATTGCTGGGCCCCCCCAGCAGAGCCTGGGCCATCCTCTGCCCCCTCCCTGCAGCCCCTGACACACACAGGGATGAGGGTCCCCTCTCAGTGTCTCCCCTCGAGGCTGAACAGCCCCAACTCCCTCAGCTTCTCCTCACAAAAGAGATGCTCCAGTGCAGCATTTCCAGTCGGGTGGGATTGCAGAGCTGATCCAGCAGGAACAACCCCCAGCACTCAAGACAAACCAGCAGTGATCCATCAGCAGATCAGATCCTTCTTCCCTCCTGGACTTTTATTTGGAAGGGAGAAGAGATTGGATCCATTGTATGTCATGGTAGAGATAGTTGAGATTGTGTATGTAGTGTACTATAGTATTTATCTGTACAGTGTATTGTAATATATCCCTTTCCCCCCATTCTGAGTCTCGTGTGGTGTCTGGAAAACCCATCCCACACTGGGTTGAGATGTTGGAGGGGGGCTAGAACTGGGGAATTGGATTTTGGGGCTCTCAAACCACGACACTCAGCAACAGTCACCACCAAGCCACGAGCACAGGAACGGCGCAGAGGCACAGCAGGAAACTTCCCAGAGGTAATTTAAAAATCCAGGGGCACTCCCGAGGTCCCTGAAGGCACCACATGAGCAGGCAGGAGCCCCAGCCAGGCCAGAGCACGTGGCAGCCACAGGAGGCTCTGCAGAGGGATCTGGACATGCTGGATCAATGGGACAAGGTCAACGGGATGAGGATGTACAGGGAAGGGTCTGGAGCAGCAGAAGGGGTTGAGGGAGCTGGGGGGGCTCATCCTGGAGCAAAGGAGGCTCAGGGGGGACCTTGTGGCTCTGCAAGTCCCTGACAGGAGGGGGGAGCCGGGGGGGGTCGGGCTCTGCTCCCAGGGAACAAGGGACAGGCCAAGGGGAAACGGCCTCAAGCTGCGCCAGGGGAGGGTCAGGTTGGATAATGGGAAAATTTCTTCACAGAAAGAGTTGTCCAGCCCTGGCACAGCTGCCCAGGTGGAATCACCACCCCTGTATGTACAGGAGATGTTATTCCCACAGCACACAGAACCACAGAATGATTTGGGCTGGAAGGAACCCTAAAGATCACTTAGTTCCAACAAATCCCTACAGGCAGAGGCTCTTCCTCTCCTTCCACTTCCAGATCTGTCCTCACACACAAAAACACCTGACAGAGGTTCTGTGAAGAAGTGACCCTGCAGAACTGTTCATTTTTGCTGCAAACTTCCAATCACTTATGTGGGGTTTTTTCACCAGACATTTCCTATCCGGGCACCTTCAGCACATCAGGAGTCGTGTGCCAGCGGTGCCAGGCACTGGGATGGCAATGCCTTGGCAGCTGGAGACTGCAGGGGGCCTCTTTTTGGGCTGATCCACAGAGAAGCAAACATTAAAAAAAATGAAGCTCATCTCAGAATTTTCCACCAACCCCGATTTTAATAAAAATAATCTCCCACTGGAGAGAGCTGTAATATAAAGCTCCAATACCACTTCTCATACTGGGGCCTGTGCTTTCTTTCCAGTAACTGTGAATTATGGCTCAATTATGTTCACTTTGCCCTCTAAGCACAAGGAAAGAGAGGGAGGGCTGCCCTCGTGTCTTCTTCCCAAAAAACTAAGTGCAAACCCAAGTTTGGGTCTGCTCACAAGCTCCTCACCACACACAGGGCACGAGGCAGCACATTTTTCAAGTGCTTTCCCTCCAAGGATCAGTGAAATCCACCCTCTGTTGGACCCCAACCCCACCAGGTTCCTCGTGTCACATCCACCCCCGTGGTTGTGGTGGCACCTCTGACACTTTTCACCCCAAAAGTTGGCTGCTGGGATGGAGAAAAGTTTAGCAGCTGGACACTCTGGCAGTGGAGACTTCAAGTTTTCTCTTTTTAAGTAGAAAAAGCCAACACAGCAAGGAAAATTTCCTCTTTGGTCCGTGCAGCCAACTGGGCAGAGCCCAATCCTAAGCCAAGCCCATCCCTGACACCCATCCCAGCTCAGGAGTCAGGGAAGCAAAAGCACGACCCATGTTTGATGAGATAAACACTCTTATGAGAAATAAAAATATGGTTTTCCTGAAGTTGTAAGATATCCAAGTCCCAGACTGGGACTGGGTATCAGGGACTTTTTCAGTTGGATAAGGGAAATATAAAAATTCCTAAAAATTAAAAATATTTCGGGGCCCACGTGAGAGATTTTGTACACAGGGGGGTTTCTCTTCTCTCTTCGGGCTAAGAACAAAGGAAGATCCATCATTTTTGACATTTTGAGGATGTCCAGCGGCCAATTGGAAAGAAGGGAAAGCCCCTTTTCAGAGAAAAGAAACCTTTTTAGGCAAAAATGAATATATTAAACTTATCTGGAAAAGGGTGGGATTCTGTGAAAATATAAAATGTATAAGATTTAAACCCAAAGGGTTTTTTCCCTGGTAATTTGGTGAAAGACCCGGAGCACTGAATAAATTCTTCCTTGTTTCTTTTCTTCCCTGAGTTTATGCCGTCCTTCTAAACTTAAAAAGAGGGATATTTCCCACACTCTGCTCAGCTGTGTGGTCATCACAGGTGAAAACTCTTCTTTCTCGTGTCTCCACCTCTTAAAACTTCTACCAATCACTGTCTCCCAGGAGGAATTGTGACTCCTCACCGCAGCTCTGGCGCTGATGGGGCTCAACGCTGCTCTCGACACCTACACAAAGGGCACGTTCCAAACACGGGAGGGTGAGGAAGCTGCTCCTGACCCACCCTAAGGACCCACAGAGCACATCTGTCCATCCCCAAGGCCGCCGAGGCCACGGGAGGACTTTGCCGGGAGAGAAGGACGGGATGGAGTCGCGGGACGGTGCTGACTCCAGGCCCGGGGGGGGCGAGGTCTGGTCAGCACGTCCCGGGTGACACATCCCCCCAACTCACAACCCTCCGACTCAAAGAGAAAGACTGAGCACGGATCTAATTAGCATTAGAAGCGAGGGAATCATTTAACCAATGAGAACTGTGTAGCCAAGGAGCGTTAATTCCATTGTTTGCTAAAAACGTATAAATAGTGAAAAATTTTGAACGACCTCGGGACTCCCCACCGCCACCAAACCCAGGGTGAGGGACCAACGGGATGCCGCTGGATTCGTGGGTGGTGACGATCTTCTGCTTGATCTCTCTCTTCTTCCCCCTCTTTTCTGTTTCTTTCTATCCCCACCTCGCATTCAATCTTAAATAAAATCCATACTATTGACTTCGGCACATGGTCTCATTTGCACCTTAATTGGGGCAGAGGCACCTCTCAGTGATGGGATCTTAACACCCACTTTACAGCCAAGCGCTCCGGGAGACAAGAGAGATAAGACACAGGAGAGATAAGACGTGAATTCTCATCTCCAACAATCATTTCAACCCTGTCCCGGCAAAACACGACAAAAGGAGGTGCCAGGACGGCTGGAAACGCTCGGCACCGACCCACAGCGCAGGACTGCCCAGGGCACCGTGCTGGCAGTGCCAGGGACCCTCCAGAGCAGAGGGAAAAGGTGCAACCCTCAAACACATCCATGTACACGATGGTGACACGGATCTCATCAGTCAGGGCCACCTTCGAGCCTTGTCGGAGCAATTCCACGAGGAAACAACTAACAGGAGAGCGAGGCTGTGCCAGGGGAGGTTTAGGTTGGATATTAGGAGGAAATTCTTTGCAGAGAGGGTGCTCAGCCATTGGAATGGGCTGCCCAGGGAGGGGGTGGATTCTCTATCCCTGGAGGTGTTTAAGGACAGACTGGATGTGGCATCAGTGCCATGGGCTGGGAACCACGGCAGGGTTGGATCAAGGGTTGGGCTGGATGATCTCGGAGGTCCCTTCCAACCCAGCTAATTCTGTGATTTTAAGGCGGGCTCTGAGCCACCTGAGCCGGTCGCCAGGTCCCACAAGCTCCTCTGGGCTGTCACAGAAGCCCCAAGGAAGGTCCCTCGGCTCCCGACTGCTCCAGAATTAGGCAAATCCCACCCCCCAGAGCGTCCTGCCCTTCCTTTTCCAGCCCTAAACCAGAGGAAGCCCGGAGCACCCTCAGCTCCACCACCCCCCCCACATACATAAGTGGCCTTCTTCAAACCGAGTTTGAGCAGTTTTATGCAAATCAACCCCACTTATTCAAAACAACTCATTAAACACTTCACCCAGCGCGTCCCAAAGGATGCCTCGGCTGAACCTGCCAGCCCCCAAAACAATGGGGACCCAGCGCAGTGACCCGGAGCTCACCCGCTCCGGGCACAGCCCGGGAACAATAAAGCCAAGCGGGTTTGATTGAAGTCAAAGCGATCACCGATTTTAACCACCAGAAATCAGCCGGCGGAAAAAAATTCGGATGCAAATCACCGGGCCGGGGGTTGTTTTTGCATTGCTCGGGGCCGGAGCTATTTTCCTAAAGAAAAGGCCCCAGTCGGATCAATTCATAACCATCGCATTAGATTAATTTGCAATTTAATAGACTTCACAACCAAAAGTGCTTTTCCCCGAGTACGTACGCCGGGACTGGACGCATCTATTGAAGCAATTATAATGTAAAATATAAATTCAATCTTTTAATTTTGCCCGAATATTTTAGGGAAGAGCACATTTTGTACTTAATGAGGGGATGAGTAGTTTTTGACTTGTGATTTAAGCCAAAGTGGGCTAAGATAAAATTGGCATTAAAATATGTTCATTTAGCATGTTAAAAATCTTTCTCGGTGCTAAAAAAAAATTAAAGAAAACTAGTCTAAACTACCCGTGCTGGATTCATAGGCCACGTGTGAGCAACCAAAATACCTCCTGCACCCACCAGCAACAGACATAACAGGGACTTTTATAGATAATTATTTCAGTTAATTGTTTCTTTGTGGCCCTCAAGATCTCAGAGCTGGTGGCTCTCTCAGGTTGGGGCTGAGGAGGAATTTGTTGCTGGAAAGGGTGGTGAGGCCTTGGCAGGGGCTGCCCAGGGAGGTTTGGAGTGCCCATCCCTGGAGGTGTCCCAGGAAGGCCTGGCCGTGGCACTCAGTGCTCTGGGCTGGGGGACAAGGTGGGGATGGGGCACAGGGGGGATCCATGGGCTGGGAGGGCTTTTCCAACCTCAGGGATCCCGGGATTCATGGCTAAAAGCTAAGTTAGTCCCTGAACTCCTTTAACCAGGGGATTCTTTGGGATCACTCCTCTGATTTGCACCGAGTGGTTGGTTACAGGGAGACTCCAAACCCGCTCCCCTCCGGATCCCACCACCTGGGTGCCGACAGCATTCAAACAGCTGATTTAGGAAAATGGGCACACAAAAAAAAAAAAAAGCCACAAAAGGACTTTAAAATATTCGTGCTCGGTGCCGCATGCAGCAGCTCCCAGCCATGGAGCTGCACAGGGAATGAGGAAAGGGGGGAAAAAAAGCGGAGCAGCTGCCTCATTCACGGCGAGTGATCCGTCTGAGCCGGGAGGGGATGGAAAAACAATGTGCAGCTCTCTAATCAAAAAGCATCTCAAAGCCTGTGCATAAGTGGTTTGATTCTCCCCTAAAAGGGGCGAAAAATCCAATGCAACCATCGACAGCTAAAGATTTTTTGCTGCAGTGGAAAGCAGATGCTTTGGCCAAGGATCAAAGTTTTTGGCACAGGTTTAGGCCATTCCGCAGGTCGATTCCCGACCTCCAGATTTTCCCTTTGCAGCAATAAAGTTCTCCTGATTTTCTTTTTTTCTTCCCCCCCTCAGTGCTGACATAGCTGGGCACAGAAAAGGGAATTTTTAGGATCCTCATCCCTCCCTTTTCCCATGTGCTCCCGTCCCTCTCCGGGCACAGGGAGCAGTGCCTGCATGAGTTGGCACCTTCTCTTCATCCTCCTGGAGGAAGCCACAACCAGCAGCGTTCCCACGTGGCCTCAGGACCGTGGTCTCCTCCTCAGAGCTTGGGGACAGACCTCTGTGGCAAAGCAAGAGGAAAACTGGGAATGCCCCCAGTTAGAAATCACCTTGGAGAAGACAAAATGCAAGGACAGGATGGCTGAGCTGCCTATTCCCACTTCACCACAGAATTGGGGTGTGGGTGGGTGTATTTAAATAGCAGGCACACCCCGTGCTGCCAGGAGCCCACAACACAGGGAAAACACCTGGAATTCAGCTGGACAACCCCCTCAGCCTCCCCTGGGCGGTCGCCTCCCAGGGCTCCCATCCACCACCGGGAGCTGCTGCCGGTTAAATCCAACAGGGATGTTATTTTAACCTCCAGCAGCTCCTCAGCGTGGCTTTAACACCATTTAAAGGGCAAAACAAAGAGTTGCCAGCGCACAACGGGGAAGAAAAACCTCTGGAAAGCTCTGGGAGGAAGCATCCCCAGCTGCACATCCCCGCTCCTCCAGATCTTTCCGAGCTGTTCCGATAAGCTCCGGCTTCTCTGATAGTTTGGCAGCTTCCTGAGCACCACTCAGGCAAGAGCCTCTTATCTCTCCACATATACATTTTTCATGCGATGTGCTGAGCTGTGATTCCTCGGGAACAAGTTTTTCCTGCTTCCAGCAGAAAAAAAGTAAATGGAAAACCTGCTCCCTAATTACAACCGCGGCGGGCAAGTGGCCACGTGGAAAGGGCTGCTGCAGAAAGCCCTTTCCCATGGGATGCATCCCAAGGCTTGGTCAGACAACTCGTAGGACTCCAGTGCTGCAGGCAGAGAGGACAACTTTTGCACTCTCCTTGGATAATTTCTGGATTTGCCACCTTTTCCTACCACCTTGTGACTCGTTTCCAAAGCGCTCCCGCCCCACAACTTCGGGAATCAGCTCTCAAATGTGGTTTAATGACAGACCCCAAAAAAATCCATAACTATATTCCAGAGAAACAAACCTTAAAGCTTGGGCATGTTCCTGCCTCCTTAAAAATTAGGCTACCAGCTCAAACCCTGTGGGTGGTTTGGATAATTTTATCCTGGGTCTCCACCACCCCCTCCCACAGAGCAACACGCAGCCAAAGGCTGGGCTGCACTGGCTCTTCCCAAAGGATCAGCAGCTGTGGGATGGATGCAGGAGCAGGTGGGGGAGGCAGAGAAGCTCCACCAGCACCCAAAGGAGCCTCAGGCCCCTGTGCATCCATCTCCTCCTCTCTCTGCCCAAGCTAACACACCTTCCCCATGCAGGGGCCAGCACTGGTGTGGACCAGCAGCTCCCAGGATAGGGAGGAGGGAGGCTCCAGGTTATCAAGCTCCAAATAAATTGCTGTCCTGGGAGCCTACAAAGCCCAGGCTATCAAAGCAAATCCATTCCCTGCCGTGCAGAACAAGCCACGGGGTGGAACACCAGCACAGCACTGCCAGCAGGCACGTGGAGCTCCACCACCACAAAATCCCTGGCACAGCCAAGCAGGGAGCAGGACAGTGCCAGAGGCTTGCACTGGGATCCAGCTCCTGCCCCACGGCTTCCCTGGCACAGGAGGGCAAGAAACAGGACAGTGCCAGAGCCTGGGCTGCAGCCCCCCTGCCCAGTCCCAGCACACACCTCACCCTGCCCATGGAGCAGGAGAACTCCCAAAAACCAGCCCCAAAGTGCTCTGGAGGGCAGCTGGAGCCTCCAGGATTCACCAGCCAGTGTTGGATCCTGAAGGAGATGATCCCTGGAGCCAGAGAGGAGAGTGGCACTGCTGGACATGGAATGTGCTGGCTCTGCCCTGGGGGGCTCAGCACCCACAGCCCTTCATCCCCCCAGCACACACCACTGCTCCCAGACCCCACCACTGGCCAGGAGATCCTTCCTCCTCCTTTGATCCAACACAGCCTCTCCTATTCCAGCTGCCGGCGAGGAGGGATCCTGAGCAGCTCAGCCCTTCCCTGTATGGACTGAAACCTGTTCCCTGGAACAGCCCAGAGCAGCTGTGGCTGCCCTTGGATCCCTGGAATTGCCCAAGGCCAGGCTGGACAGGGCTTGGAGCAACCTGGGCTGGTGGAATTTTCTTCAAAGTCCCTTCCCACCCAAACCATTCCATGACTCCATGACTCGTAACACAACACATGGGGCAGATCCACCCAAAACCTGCACGTCACCTACCCCAGCCCTGCTGCCCCCACAGCCCCAGGAAGCCTCTCCTGTTGGGCCAGAACCTGAAGCCACCCCAGGATCAACATGGATTTGGGACAGCAATTTCTCTAAGGCACATATATATACCAGCAGATTTCAACTGGGATTTTTACTGTTGGATTCTTAACCCACAACCAACATTCAGAATAGTTTCATTCCACCCTTTCCTTATCAATTTGTTCCAACAGCTCAGCACCTCTGCCTGTGCCGCTCATGGGCTTGTGGCACATGGAATTCAAATCAAACCCACATCATCTGTTAGCACCAACAGAAGTTCAGGAAAAACTCTGCCTATTTCTTTCACAATAGGAGAATTTATTTCTTCGCTTCCCTCGGCTGAACAGAAGAATCAACGCTTTGTGTGCTGGTTCTTGGGCCCTTGTTTCATTTGCATTAAGGAGATAACAAGCCAGAATATTAACCTGAGCCTTTTCTGCAGCCACAGAGGGAAAGGAAAACTCCACCCCACAGGAAAGGAGGCTCTGGGCTCAGTGGAGACCTCGAACAGCCTCTCACAGAGCGGGGTGGTCCCACATCTCCAAGTCCTTGGACCCCTCACTGGTCCAAACACACCCCCAAATCCACGTGCTGAGGAGGAGCCCTCCCATGGGACAGATGCCAGCACAGGAAAGACATGCCAGACCCCCTATTTGGGCACCACAGGGCATCCTTCCAGAGGATGAGGATCCTTAAGCATTCCCAGCTGCAACACATCCCACAGGCCACGCTTCAACATCACTCCTTTTGCAGAGGAGACCAAACCCTGCCCAAACCCCCTGTGACTCTGATCCTGCTGGTTCAGGGACCAATGATCTGCCCTAAAACCACCACAGCTGCACCCAAACGGGTGCAGGAGAGGCAGCAGCTCCCTCTAGGCACAGGCGAGGAGCAGAGCCCACATTCCCGGCATTCCCACTGTCCTTTCTCCTCCAGTTGTGCCACCTGACCTGTCCCAACTCCACCCCAAGGCTCCCAAGGAGCAGCCACCCTCTCTCTGCACCCACCACTCCCCAAAAAACCTGCTTGCAGGAGCACAGCACCCACAGTCCAGGTGGGAAGAGCAGGAGTTGGGGGGTCCCACCGCTGTGGACCCCCCCAGGAAATTGGGCAGGCCCAGAGGAAGGGGCCCAAAACTGAAGCAACAAGATGTACCCGTCTCGTGGTACCTTCCTTTCCCTAAATATTTGCCTCGGGTGCCTCAGCTGCCACACGCAGAGGGAACAGGGGACAGAAAATTTTGGGGCTCCGTGAAAAATATCCAAGTAGTGGAATCACCCTCCAGGACCAATGCAGGGCAGAGGATTCTCCTAGTGACTGGCACCAAAGCAGCGTGTGCCAGCACTGTGCCAAGCACTGCCCATCTCCCACAACACCAGGACATTCCATACCCACGGAATCACAGAACACCCCGAGCTGGAAGGGTTCACAAAGTCTGACTCCTGGCTCCACACAGAACAACCCCCAAAAATCCCCCCTGTACCTGAGAGCATCGTCCAAACATTTCTGGAATTCTGGCAGGCTTGGGGCCGTGACCACTTCTGTAGGTTTTGGAAACTGCAGCTCCCCGAGGCAGCTCTGACCAGCAGCAAAGAGCTCTGGCACTCAGCACTCTGGTATAAATACCCCAGGTGGCATTTAATCAGGATGCTGGGCATCAGGTGTGGGCAGTTTAACCTCTCCCCTGAGCTTGGATTAGGTGCAGGTGGCTCGGATTATTTAATCTAAAAGTGCAAATACAAACAGGGATGTGCTAGAGGAGACAGCCTTCTTTTTCCCCCCCTAGAGACAAGCTCATAGCCTGGGTGGAGATTTGCTCCTAACAAAGGAAACCATTACCAGTGAATTCAAAGGCCTTGGGATGAATAAACACAGTGGTAGAGAGTTGTAAAGGAACCTAAAAGAGGTTTGGAGACGACTCCAAGAGAGCTGGGAAACTTCACTTGAAAAGTCAGTCGGCTGCTTCACAGGCTAAAATCCCACCTGGAGGCTCCTGACAGAAGATGTGAACTTAATAAACTGAACTTTGCCCAGCTGAAGTCCTGATCTCTGGCATCAAACCGAGTCTGACTTGTACTGAAAAGCTGCCTGTCCACCCTGGGCCTGAAAATCCCAAAAGAGAATTCCCACCTTCAAGAAGAGTTTGCTATGGGAAAGTTCATGAGAGATCAGCCACAGATCCAGAGGCACCTGAGGGAGGGGGATACAGGTCCAGATCCAGAGATCCGGAGGGAGGGGGATATAGGTCCAGATCCAGAGCTCCAGAGACACTGGAGGGAGGGGGATACAGGGCCAGATCCAGAGCTCCAGAGGCATCTGAGGGAGGGGGATACAGGGCCAGATCCAGAGATCCGGAGGGAGGGGGATATAGGTCCAGATCCAGAGCTCCAGAGGCACTGGAGGGAGGGGGATATAGGTCCAGATCCAGAGATCCAGAGGGAGGGGGATACAGGGCCAGATCCAGAGCTCCAGAGGCATCTGTGGAAGGCAGGTACAGGCAAGTGCTGGTGCTCAGCACACCAACCCCTCGCTGGAACCACACGGTCCTGCTGGAGCAGGGAAGAGGTTTAGGATCCTCCCTGCTCTCCGGGTAGGTGAGATCAAGGGCCCTGTGTGTTGTAAGAGGAGAAGAAGAGGCAGGGAACACACACAGCTCCAGAGCATCTGTCCTGTGAGCTGCTCCAAAACACAGCAAACATCCTCCAACACATCCCAGAGCTCCTCATGGAGGAGCCAGGATGGGCTCAAGGGCTCCTTTTTCACACTGGTCAGGCCCCACCTGCCTGGATGCCACCCTGCAGACAGGGACCAAGCCTGGCTGCTCATGGCATGAGGAATGAGCACTGGGAGTGCCTGGAGCAGGGAAATGGTGCACAGGGATGGTGCAGGGGAGCTGAGGGGAGTTTGGGGCCTGTCACAGGGCACCACAGCTCTCAGGGCTGTGGGAGGCTGTTAAGCCAGCTGGGTTTTTTCCAACCTCCCTGTATTTAAGTGGGACCCCTGCCAGCATCCACAGCGCTCCCCCGGCCCCAGAGCTTCCCACAGCACCCACAGGGCTTCCTATCCCCAAATCCACCGGCTGGGGGGAGAGGAAGGACACCCCCAGCCCGGACAGCCCGCTGAGACCCCCCCAGTCTTCCCAGCAGCTCCCACCCCCAGTCCACGGAGGTTGCACCGCTGGAGAAAGGAGGTGTGGGAGGGAAATTCCTGCTGTTCACATGCAAAGACGCTCAGCTTTGCCTCAAGTGCCCCATTCCCTCCGCTGCCTCGGGGGATCTTCGGTCTGGCAAAGCTGAGAGGCGTCGGCTCTGGCTCTGGGGATAGTCCTTAGGTTGGAAAAGACCCTTAAGAGAGAGGAGTCGTGGGGAGGGGGGGAAGGTGACAACGTGCTCCCAGCCCGACTGCCGCTCTCCAGGGGAAAAGGAGCCACCGCTGCTTCCTCCGCTGCCCACGCACACTCCCAAAAAACAAAGCCAGGCAGGGAAGGGAGGCGCGGGGCAGCGCCCCGGGAACAGCAGAGACAGGGACACCAGGGCCGCGGGCAGAGCCCTCCCCGACAGCCCTCGGACCCCCGCGCTGCGGGATCGGGGGTGAGGACTGGAGCAGGATGAGACCCCTCGGAGCACCAGCTCAGGGTGGCAGAGGAGGAGCTGATGTGCTGGGCTAACCCAGCGCTCAGGGCCCCCCGTTCACAACCCCAGCAGGGACTGGGGGGGGGGGAGCGAGCGGAGGTAAAGCCCTTCCTGCGGCACAAGGTCAGTCCCCGCTAGAGCAGCGCTGTCTGTCCGATTCTTCGACAGCAGCGGCAGCGCTGCCTCGCCTGTCTCTGCCGCTCCCCGGCGCCGGCAGCTCAGCCTGCAGAGCCATGCCTGCGAGCAGCACCTCGGCCCCAAGGCTTGGCCCTCAGCCCCAACATCGCTGACCTCCAGCGAGCCCTCTGTCCCCCGCCGCCACCCCTTCCTCAGGACCCCCACGCCTGGCCCCAAAAGAGAGCTCTTTCCCACAAAAAGGAGAGTTTTCACCCCCCCTTAGTCCCCTCCACCCCCAGCAACGCTCTGCTCGCCCCAAGTCTGTCGCCTCATCTTCCTCCCCTCATCCCAAAGGGGCTCCCCCTCTCCTGCCCGCAATGCCTCGTCCCGGAGCACAGGTTCCCTGTGCCCCGCAGCCCACCCGGCCCCAAGCCACAGCCCCAGTACCCCTCTAATGAGGGCTCTTCATTAGGGCCACCGTCACCGCAGCCCTTCAGCCCAACCCTCCCCTGCACTGACCAGGCTGTTTCCAAGCTCTTACACCCCACAAAGCGCCCAAAGCCAGGTGACCCCCAGTCTCCGGGGGGGGATCCCTGCGCTCTGCCAGACCCCCGCTGACCACCCATCCTGCCGCCCTGTGGCACACGTGCCACCCTGGCCAACACCTCACAAAGCCTGTGCCCCCCTCCTGGGTCACACCCGTGCCCCTGGGAGGTCACACCAGCGCGTCCCACCTGTGTCACGGGCACCACGACGCGGCACATCGCACCTCGCCGTGCCACCCTCCGGCACAGCGGAGCACCCAGCACCCACCACACCCAACCACGGACCACCGCAGCCACGGCATCGGGCACAGCCCCGCGCACACGGGCCACCGTCAGAACCCGGCGCTGTGGCTCCCGAGCTCCCGCAGCCCGGCCCAGCTGCTGCTGGAGCCGATCCCGGTGCGGTTCTGGTACCGGCACCAGGCTGGGTGCTGGAGCCTCCTGCGCCGCACCCGCTCCCCGTTCCCAGCCCCGCTGGCTCCCCCTGGAAGCGGGACACAGCCCGGTCCCGGCCCCGCGCTGCGGCCGCACCGGGGCCCCGGAGCCCCCCGGGGAGGCAGCGCTGCCCGCGCCGGGCTCTGCGGGGAACGGGAGGGGGACACCGGGGGCACCGGGGATGGGGACACCGGGGACAGGGGTAACGGCGAGCGGGGCAATGGGGAAGGGGCACTGGGGAGTGGGGCAGTGGGGAGCCGGGGCAGCGCAAAGGGGGCACCAGGGACGGGGGCAGCGCAGAGCGGGACAGCGGGGAAGCGGCACGGGGGAGCGGGGCAATGGGGACCCGTCCTGCCGGGCGGGCCCGTGGCCGGTCGCCCCTCGCCCGCGGCGGTGCGAAGTTTGCCGGGTGGTGCCGGGACGGGAGCCGTGGCAGAGCGGGGCCGGCACCGCTCGGGATGCGGGTCGGGGAGCGAGTCGGGAGCGCTCGGGATGCGGGTCGGGGAGCGGGTCGGCACCGCTCGGGATGCGGGGTCGGGGAGAGGGGTCGGCAGCGCCGGGGATGCGCATCAAGGTGCGGTCCGGAGGAGCGGGTGGGGAGCGCCGGGGATGCGCATCAAGGTGCGGGTCGCGGCCGGTCGGGCACTCACCGTCTGCTGCAGGTCGGGGATGCCGATGCGGACGACGATGGCGCCGGGCGCGGGCTCCTCCATGCGCGCCGGGGCCGCCAGCTTGGGGGAGCGGGGCCCGGCGGGGCCCCGGGCCGGGTCGAGCCGCGTCTCCTCCCGCAGGCCGGCGCTCGGCTCCCCGGCGGCGGCGGCGCGGGGCTGGCGCTCCGGCAGCGGCTCCGGCGGCGGCGAGTCCGGGCTCTCATGCTGGCTGCCGGCGGGGCTCAGAGGCATGCTCCGTGCGGCGCGGCGGGCGGCCGGCACCCGCACCGCCACCGCCACCGCCGGCCGAGCTCACAGCCCGCCCGGGGGCCCTGCGGGGGCAAGGACACGTTGTCACCCCGAGGGCATCCCAGGCTGGGACACCCTCCCCCCCCAGGGGTACCCAGGCAGGGGCGTCCCGGGAGGGGACCCCCCCGGCTGGAGACCCCCGTGGTGCACGTGGGCATCCCCACGGGGACCCCACAACCCTCCCCCAGCAGGGATTATCCCCCAGTAGTGATCGTTCCCCGGGAGGAGCCCGAAAGCAGAGCCCCACAGGGACCCCACGGAAGCCCCCAGCAGGGACCATCCCTCAGGAGGGGACCCCCAGGAGTGACACCCCGGGAGGGGACCCCTGGCTGGAGACCCACGTGGTGCACAAGGGCATCCCCACGGGGACCCCACAACCCTCCCCCAGCAGGGATTAATTATCCCCCAGTAGTGATCGTTCCCCGGGAGGAGCCCGAAAGCAGAGCCCCACAGGGACCCCACGGAAACCCCCGGCAGGGACCGTTCCCCAGGAGAAACTGGGAGCAAACCCCCACTCTGCACGTGGGCATCCCCACAGGGACCCCATGAAAACCCCCGGCAGGGACCATCCCTCAGGAGGGGACCCCCACACAGGCATCCCGGGAGTGACACCCCGGGAGGGGACCCCTGGCTGGAGACCCCCGTGGTGCACATGGGCATCCCCACAGGGACCCCACAACTCTCCCCCAGCAGGGATCACGCCCCAGGAGTGACCATTCCCTGGGAGGAGCCTGAAAGCAGATCCCCACTCTGCACTTGGGCATCCCCACAGGGACCCCGCAGAACCCACCCAGAAGGGATCATCCCCCCAGGAGTGACCATTCCCCAGCAGGGGATGCCCAACCTCCACTTGGGGACCTGGTGGGACCCCCACACTCCACCCAGGCCCACAGTGACCTCCTGCAGGACCCTTAACTCCCCACACACAGAGATTCCCATCTCGGGGACCTCACCTGGGAACCCCCAACCAACCACGCAGGAATGTCCCAAAGCCACCCCACGGGGTTCCTCATGGCAGGGGCACTGTGGGACAGCCCCCCAGCCGGGATCCTTGTGTTGAGGGTCTTGCAGAGGACCACCCCCACCCTACACAGGAATCCCCCACATCAGGGACCTCTCCAAGAAGCTCCACACCATGAAGGGATCCCCCTGTCACTGCACGCCCTCCCCAGTCCCCACTGCAGTGTCCCCCAGCCATCCAGGAGGGACCCTTCCTCACCCTGTCAGCAGAGCATGGACCTGTCCCAGGAGTGCAGACACCCAGACCCTCTGCTCACCCAGGGAGGGCTCGGGGTGCAGGGCACAGGGTCTGGACACAGCACCCAGGATGGGTTGTCCCAGCTCCTGCAGCCTGCCCTGCTCCTTGGATCTTCCCTCCACACCACCACCAGTGCCCCCAGTCTGTCCCAGTAGCCCTGTACCCCCCTTGTAACCACAATCCCCCATCTCAGCACCTGCACCAGCGTTCCCAGTCTGTCCCAGTAGCCCTGTGCCCCCTTGCAACCATGTTCTCCCATCTCCACACCTGCTCCAGTGCCTCTGGAATTCCTGCCTGGCTGCCAGGGGGACTCAGGAGGGAGGCTGGACACCAGCAGGATGTGACTCGTGGGGCTCAGCTGCCCGTCTTGGGATTTTCCAGGGAAAAGCCCCCATTCTGGCTCTGTAAAGCTGCTGATGCTGCAGTTGCTGGAGCTCTGCCCACCCTGAGGTCCCCCACACCCCAGCTTGGAGGCCCAAACAGCCTGACTGACCCCTGGGGCTGCAGCTCCAGCAGCTCCTCCACCACCCCTCAGGCCAGAGACTGGCTGCCAGGGGCTTCCCAAAGCGCCTTGTTCTTGGACAACAGGATGCAGTTGTGGCCTTGTGCCAAAGTTTTGGGAATGGGAGGACGGCTGACCTGTGTTCCCACCCCAGAGACCTGCCTGGGGTCACACACCACAGCGTGGGTGCTCCAGCGTGGAGCTCCAGCGTGGAGCAGCCACACGAGCAGCCACGTCCCCGGGCTGTTCCCTCTGCCTGTGAGGGCTAAGGAAGGGCAGGAACACTCTGCATGCCCAGGGTCGAGCCCTCACTCCCGGGCAGGCACTGCCCTGCCAGGAGCAGATGGAATGCCGGGCTGAGCCCTGCAGGACTGTGCATGGGACCGTGTCCGGTCCACGGCTGGCTGCGATTCAAGGCTTTAATCTACGTGACAATCCTTCAACAGAAATAGCCCCCAAACCACTGAGAGCTGGAGAGATTTACGGCATGGCCTGGATCTGTCCAGGAAATGAGTAATGGCCCTTCCTTCGGCCCTCCTGCCCCGAGGCCCGGGGACTGCACAGGGCAGGAATCACCAGGAGCCGGACCCTGCCAGGGCATCCAGCCCCAAAAACTCTCCCAGCTGGAGCAGCATCTGCTGCAAACACCCTGCACTGGCAGAACAGGTGAGGCAGGGAGGGATGGCTTCATCAACAGACTTGGAAGTTTGGGGTCATGGGGTGAGTTTAACGGGTCCTGAGCACGAGCTCTGCAACTCCGCGGCACGAGAACGGAAACCGTGGCTGGATCCGGACAATGAGATCAGCCCAGGAGCAACTGGCCGGTCTCTGGGCTCCTCCTTTCCTTCAACCCACATCTGCTGGTGAGCCACAGGTCCCTTCTGTGCTGCTGCTGCTGCACAGCTGCCAGGATTAGGGAGCCTGGGAGCCTCCTGCACCCTGCATTCCCATTACTGTCAGCGTGGGAGGACCCGGTGCCACGACAGTTCGAGCCATCCCCATCCAGTCCCTTTGTGAGGTGTGAGAAAACATTCCTGCCCAGCAGCAGATCCAGCCAAATCCATGGCTTTCCAGGGTGCCTGTGCCACGGCATCACTCCCATTCCAGGGAGTCTGGACACTCCTGTGTCTCCAGGGAGTCTGGACACAGCTTCCGAGTAGGGTCCAAGGTTGGTGACATTGGAAAGGCAGCTTTGGAGCAGACAAGGCCACCTGGCAAAAGCAAGGGCTGCAGGGGACAGGCTGGATCTGGGGCTTTGGGCTGGGGACACCAGGGACAAGGTGGGGCTGGCGAGGGGAAGAAGTGGCTGAGATGACCATGAGTCACAAACAGCTCTGGCTGTGGCCTCTCCCAGCACAACAAAGGAGAAGAGGGGTGAGGAAGGGAGATGGTAAAAAAGCCTGTGGGACAAAGGGACAGAAAAGGGAGCACAGAAAGTCTGAACTGGCTTCCCAGTGCCAGAGGGCAGGGTTGGATGGGATATTGGGAAGGAATTCCTGGCTGGGAGGGTGAGGAGGCCCTGGCACAGGTTGCCCAGAGAAGCTGTGGCTGCCCCTGGATCCCTGGAAGTGTCCAAGGCCAGGTTGGACGGGGCTTGGAGCAACCTGGGCTGGTGGAAGGTGTCCCTGCCCATGGCAGGGGTGGGGCTGGATGAACTTTAAAGTCCCTTCCAAACCCAAACTCTCTAACTGGGAAGCCACAGAAGTCCCTGGCTGGGATTGCTCCCTGAGGATGGCAGTGGCCATGGGAAGGGCAGAGCCTTTCCAGACGTGGCAGTGAGGGGGAATGGCTCTGCCAGCCTCTCAGCTGGGCCTGAAAGCAGCCAAAGGCTGGACACCAAACGTGCTGCCATCACCACCCAGCTCCTGCCACAGGCCCGGGACGAGGACTGGGACTTCAATTAGTGACCTGGAGGAAGGGATCTAACAGCACCTTCATGAAATGGGACATGAAACTGGGAGCAGGAGAGTGAAAAGGCCTCAAAAAGGTCAGAAACGAGCAGGAGGAACACGAAGTCAGCAGAGAGGAGCACTTTGGATCCATCCACGGTGTCCCATGGGATCTGACCCATGGCCCTTCCAAGCAAATCCCCCTCTGCCCAGGCTGGCAGTGGTGCCCACCTGAGTTCTATTCAACTATTCCCCATCACTGATTTCATTTATTTCCTTTTTTTTCTGTCCTGTTATTTCACTAGGGGGAGAAATTAAACGCTCCAGATGGTAATCACCAGGATTATTCTTGCTTTTTTTTTCCCCCCCAATCATCTGGTACCTCATTAGTTCCCAATAATATTTAAGACACAACTGTGAATGGTTGGAAAAAACGCACTGGCCACCCCCAAACTCCATTATAGACTTGCAGAGTCATTCACGTTCATTTTCTGTTATTAAATCAACTTCTCTGCCGAGGAAGAAAAAAAAAATATCACTTATCTTTTTTTTTCAAGTCGAGTATCTCAGAAATCACAATCCAATGAGTCTTATTCTAACACCAGGGAAAAAACGGGTGAAAAATCATCAAAGGGAGTTACAAAATCTTTCAGGGAGATTTTCTGGTGACAGGAACAAACCAGCAACGCTTCCATCAAAGCAAGTCACGCCTTGCCAGTCTAGCAGAGCTCCCTGCACGTGCCACCGGGAGCAGCAGCAAGTGAAACCCAAAGCAGAGCACTTTGCTGGGATGCCTGAGTGTTCTTTGGATTCCTGAGCACCCCCAAGAGGTTCGTAGTTGAGCCAACTTCACCTCTCGTGCTGTGAGAAACAGCATTCCCTGATGGCCTCTCCATCACCCCGCTGTTACAGAGCCTAAGCCACCTTCCTATCTCTCACAAATCCCCCTGCCAGGAGCAGCCATCCCATAGGGATCATCCCACGCTGTGCTGGGATCATCCCAGGGCTCTCCCTTGGGGCTCCAAGTCCCCCCGAATCAGAGGCACCTCAGAACCACGACCATCCCTCAGTCTGCCATGGAATTATTCCCCCTCTGGAGGGAAGCTGGCACCCAGCTGGGAGAATCCTGGGAAATGTGCAGCGCTGGGACCCAGGAATGTGCACCAGGTAAGGTCTGAGGGAGACAAGCAGCCCCAGGGTGTGACAAGAGCAGGAGGAAGAACCCAGGCAAGTGGTGCCAGCCAGAACTGCTCCAGAGACAGGGAAGCTGGCACCTCCCTGAGGAGAAGGGAAGGTGCTGCCACTCCATCCCCTGGCAGGGCGTCCAACAGGCTCCAAAGGGAGCCCAGACAAGGGCACAGAGACCTGTGGCTGCTGTCAGCCCTGGCACCAGCTCCCGCAGCCTGGGAGCTGTGCCCGGGGCCGTGCAGAGCCAGAGCTGCCCAGTGCCAGCCTGGGGAGGGCGAGGGGTTGCTCTTTGCACCCCTCTGAAACCCCTCCTGCCAAACTCCTTCCTCCAGGTCTCCTCTTGCTCCTCTCCCCTTCCTGGAAAGCTGCTTCAGACCCTCCCCTGGCTGTGATGGTGAGGAATGGCCTAATTTCTAGCCCACACATTCCCGGCTAGTTTACCCTCCTCTTGCGTCAGCATTGTCTGAAGCCTGTGCAGCTCCTCTCTCTCCTCCTTTGTTTATGGAAGTATTTATATCCCGTGTCACAGGCAGCAATTAGAGCCACGCTCAGGCTTCACTCGGGGTCTGAACAAGTGCCAGTCCTGTGGTCTCCTCTCCCCTTCCCACCTGGAGGGATGCACAGACTCGGGGATCACAGGGATCCGTTGGATTCATACTCAGGGACATAAAACAGCACAAATCCAAGGAGTCCTGTGGCTGCCCAGGCTTCAAACCCCCCTGTTCTCCGAGTGCACATGGCAGGAGGTCTCAGCTCTGGTCCCACAGGGATGAGAACAGCCTGCCAGGGAGCCCTGAAACCCAAAACGAGGATGGGAGCAGCTGACACCTCGAGTTTTCCCAGAATCAAGGGGCACTGAAGAGTCTCAGCATGGGGGCAGAGCAGAACTGAACCTTCCACATCCTCCTCTTCCTCCACGGGGGCTGTTGGCTACTTTCCCAGGAGTCCTGCCTACAAACCCCTGAGGGGATTCACCTGCACCCTGACATCCCCCAGCACCAGCCTGCTCCAGCCACACAGCCTGACTGGGGCCGGCAGTTTTCCCTGGCAGAATCAGGGTTAAATTCCCTCCCTTTCCCAGCACCTGCCTTCCCAGGCACAGGCAGGGCGGTCGAGCTGCCTCCTCCACACTCACACACCCAGAGTCCCCAAAGGCCTGGCCCCTGTAGGAACAGGGTCCCCGCAGACAGGCAAGCACGGGAGCGCCTGGATCTCCACGTCCCCGGGCGCTGACACCTCGGACACGGTGCCAGAGGCTGCACAGGAGCTGCTTTCCCGGGAGAGACGGGCAGGGAGTGACAGCCAGCGCAGCACCGACCTGGCAGGAACCAGGCGCTTGTGCCCTGCTGGTGTGTGGGAGAAGCACAACGCTCCCCTGTTCTCCCCCACGGAGCAGGTCCCCGAGCTTCAGGACTCCCCACGTGGCACCAGGGTTGTGGGTGGAGGCCACGGGGAAACCCAGGTGTCACTGCCAGGTGCCACTGGGATCACTGGGAATGGCCCAGGAAGAGCTGTTGGGGTACTGACTCTGAAAGGAGTGAAAGGTCCCGTGAAAGGATCGACTGGGACCTTCCAGCAGCCCAGCACCGAGAGAGCTGCTCCAGCACAGGGCAGCACATCCACCCCCAGCACCAGCTCTGCCCTGCCAGACCCTGCGGACGTGGCTGTGCTGCCCAGGCCATTCCTGCCCCTCCAGAGACCGGATCCAACTGTTGTTTCCAGCAGCTCCCACCCCACATTCCGCTCCTGCAGTGGCCCTGAGCCGTGAGCTCCGCAGCCCCTCCAGGAGAGCAGAGCCCCTCGGGTCGGGTGTCGGAGCCCTGCCCGGACCCCCAGCCCCTCCCGGGGAGCCCAGCCCTCACCTGGAAGGATCCGGGAGAGTCCGCCGTGGCTCCGCCGGCGCTGCCTGTGGGACGAGCACTCCGAGCACAGCCCTGCTCCGAGCACAGCCCCGCTCCGAGCACAGCCCTGCTCCGAGCACAGTCCTGCTCCGAGCACAGTCTTGCTCCCCGTGGGATGAGCACAGCCCTGCTCCGAGCACAGCCCCGCTCCCCGCACAGCCCAGACGTTACTGATTGACCAGGGCCGGCCGCG
>NW_020897807.1:142792-150392 GCF_003984885.1 Neopelma chrysocephalum
GGTCCTCCAGCACCTTTTCCATCCTCAGTTGGTGGGATCCTCCAGCATCTCTCCCACCCTGGGTCAGTAGGTTCTCCCTGCACCTCTCCCACCTGGGTCAGTGGCTTCCTCCAGCACCTCTCCCACCCTGGATTAATGGAGGTGCTACAGCACCTCTCCCACCATGGGTAGGAGGGTTGTCCAGCACCTCTCCCACCCTGTCTCATCCGCTCCCAGGCAGAGCCCTGGATGGGATGCAGCCCCCGAGCAGAGTCAGGCTCCAGCTGAGGCACCAGAAGTCCTAAGGGTCAGTTCCCACACAGGGTCAACCCCTCTCATTCCCTGGTTTGGCACAAGAAACAGCGCCCAGCTGAGCCCACCTCCAGCAGACGACACCGCGAGCGCCCCGGGGCTGAATTCAGGAACAGCTACGAGGAGGAGAGTGTATCCATCATGCCTCTGCTCTCCTGCCTGCTGCAAACGGGCATGCTCTCTCTCCTCGCTTCTCATTAAAGATCCTTTCTGGGTGAGTGGCTGAAATGGCTGCTCCGTTGTAGGGAATTAAAAATGTATGACTTGGGATTTCTCGGAGCGCGGCTGTTGTGCCGCAGCTGGGGGGGGCTGGGGGGGGGGAAAAAGGGGCCGTGGCAAGGGTCCCGTTTTTGCAGAGAGTGCCCACATGGGTGCCATCAGCCTTTAAACATTTCATAAGGTCTCCTCCGTCCTCCCCCAGGGGCAGAGGGATCACAGATGCACCTGGAAAACTCAGAGCCTTTTGTTCGGCTCTGTAAAACGACGCTGCCGAGGTCCCAGGGGGGGCCGGGGCAGGATGCTCCGGACACAGCTGCCACCACCCTGCTGACTCCTCTCCAGGGGAAAAAAAACCTCACAGGACACCTGTGCCTTGAAAACAGAGGAAACCGAGCACATCTGTTTATGTAGGACCTCAACAAAACAGCCCGAGGCACGAGCGTGTCCCGCTCGGACGTTCAGAGCTGAGTCGCTCTCCCGGCCCGGAGCACTGGGAATATCGAGCAGGGCAGGAGGTGGGACAGGGGGCTGTGCCTGCAGGGACATCAAACCTCCGTGAGCACAGCCCAGCAGGGCTTAGGGATGAGGGAAAACACCTATGGATGCACAGGCTGGATACCTACAGAGCCTCCCTCCCATCCACGCACCACCCAAAATCCCTCGTTGCAGCACCGAGCGTGGTCTGAAGCCAGATACGGGACCAACCCCACCCCTGACGGGTGCAGGGCTGAGCACCAGGGCTCCCCATGGAAGCACAGATCCGGGGGGACTCCTGGAACAGGAGGCAAGAACAACCAAAGGGCAAGAAAAACTGTCACGGGAAGAGAAGGGAAAGAGCAGAGATTGCTGCCTTAGAAGGAGGCAAATGAGAGGGGACAGAGATAAAAGGCTGTAACATCCCGAGCACTCTGCAGAGAGGAGATGATGCTTCTGCTCTTTTCATCTGGCAGCACGAGGGGAACGGGAAATGTCGTGGGATCTCACACTAAGGAAGGGAAAGGAAATACTTCTCCACATCACCCGTAAGGAGATGGTGCAGCTCTCTGCCACAGGAAGCCCTGAGGGCCGGAAAGGTGCGAATTCCCAGCCTGATCCAAAGGTTTCTGTGGGTGAGGACACCAAAGGGTGGCTCTGAACGGCCCATGGGTGACCCCAGCACCAGCAGCAGCCTCATGGGGTGGCTCTTCCTCCTGGGTCTGTCTCCATCCCACCCTGACCCCCAGAGCAACACAACAACCTCCCGTGCTGGACCATCTTTCCTGCCCTCAGGAGGTGATGGGGACCCATTGGAATGTCAACCACGGCAATGCACATCCAGCCCTGTCAAAGGCACGGGAAGCAGCTCAGGAGATAAATTAAATGCTTATAACATGAGCATCTTCTCCCAACCCTGCTAACAGGCGAAGAAGATTTATGAGTTTATTATTGGACCTGATAAATTAAACTCTTCAGAGAAGAATAAATTATGCAGATGATCTGAGATGTATTTAGACTGCAGCTTGCACGGCACCAGGATCCCAACCCTCACAGTCCCCAAGGATCCTGCTGTCTGTGGAGCCAGAGGGGCCTTGTTCAGACTAGCAGGGAGAGCTCCAGGGAGGCTGTCATTCCTCTTGTTCCTGAATGGCAACTCTGCCTTTTGCTTGCCTGACTCTCTTCTCGCCCGTGTCCAAATTCCCTGTTTCTCCTTGAGCTTCTTCCCTTCCCGGGACACGAGGCAGCGACTGCAGGCTCCCAGTAACACAGCAGCTGGTCCCCAGCGATCTCACAAACATGACAGGAGCAGAAATGACAAGTCAGTGGAAGTAAAACTGTCCCCAAGAAGAGCTGGGAAGCATCTGGAGTCTCCTCTCCATCTCGGGAAGGGCGTGGGAATGCACGGACAGACACGGGGGGGGTTATGCTGTGGCAGATGGGGCACACACAGATCCCTGGGATCGGGGTTTGCACAGAGGGGGACGTGCCCATTTCTGCCTCCTGAGGTCTCCAGGGGCCTGATCCCACAAAGGGGCAATGCCACAAGGATCTACTCCAGCAGTTCTGGGTGAGAAATGCAGACAAAGCCTCCCCTGGCAGTAGGGCACCCACAATTCCAGCAGCTCCGGATGAGAAATGCAGACAAAGCCTCCCCTGGCAATAGGGCACCCACAATTCCAGGCCCAGAGCTGCAGAGCCATGGGCAGGACACTGTGCAAGACCAAACCCAGCCACTGGTTTGGCCAAACCACAGCCAAACTGCCACGGTGCCATGGCACTGCCAGGGCCTGTGGGACTCAGGCTGGAGGTGAGCAAGCAGTCAAGGTGAGCTCCAGCACTTCCATCGTGTCCCAGCAGCCTCCTGGGATCCTCCTGGGATCCTCCAGGGACCCAGAGCAGCAGGAGATGCCAGGAAGGGGTGCAGCCCCCAGCCCCCCAGGAGGCAACATCCTGCACCCCCACGCACTGCCGGGAGCTGTAGTCCCGTTCCAAGGCCAGGAAACATTCCATGAGGCCGCAAGGACACGGCTGAGGCTCCTCAGGGCAGGGGAAGGTCCCTGGCCAGCCCTGCCTGTGACCAGCTGAGGCTCCTCGGGGCAGGGGAAGGTCCCTGGCCAGCCCTGCCTGTGAGCAGCTTCCGTCAGCGCTCGAACAATAGCGGCCGGGGCTGAGCCCTGGCCGGGCCACCGTGCTTCCTGCCATTCTTCTGCACTCCCCTGAGCACGTCTATAAAAAGCAGAAGAATCCAGACCTGGAAGTCTAAATCACTCCTTAAATAAGCCAGGAATGCCAGCCTCTCCCAGGGGAGGCAGCTGCAGGGAGGTGGGACCCGGCCCCGGGACGTGGCACTCAGTGCTCTGGGCTGGGGATGGGGCACAGGGTGGGCTCCTCCACGGGCTGGGAGGTTTTTTTCCAACCTAAATGATGCTGTGATTCCGTGAAGGAGCAACCCAAAGCACCTGCCCCTTCCCAACAGCTTGGGCTGGAGCGCAGCACGTCGGGGCTGCAGGAGGCTGTTTGTGGGGGCACACGTCCTGCCCAGCTCTGGGGGGCTGGAGGGGGTGGTGTGGGGTCAGGAGGGGGCTGGAGGCAGCCTGGGGTCCCCTTTCCCTCTCTCAGTGTTCCAGGGGGGCAGCCTGGGCTCCCCTTCCTCTCTCACATGTTCCAAGGAGGAAGCCTGGGCTCTCCTTTCCCTCTCACCATGTTCCAGGGGGGCAGCCTGGGCTCTTATTCCCTTCTCTCAGTGTTCCAGGGGGGCAGCCTGGGCTCCCCTTTCCCTCTCAAAGTGTTCCAGGGGGACAGCCTGGGCTCCCCTTCCTCTCTCACATGTTCCAAGGAGGCAGCCTGGGCTCTTATTCCCTTCTCTCAGTGTTCCAGGGGGGCAGACTGGACTCCCCTTCCTCTCTCACATGTTCCAAGGAGGAACCCTGGGCTCTTATTCCCTTCTCTCAGTGTTCCAGGGAAGCAGCCTGGGCTCCCCTTCCCCTCTCAAAGTGTTCCAGAGGGGCAACCCGGGCTCCCCTTCCCCTCTCCCCGTGTCCCCACCCAAAGTCACGGCGCAGCCCCCGCCGAGGCCACACAACACCTCAGAGAGCTGCTGCCAGCGAGGGGAGGACGAGCTGCCGCCAGAGAAGGCCTTTCAATATTTAATGATAGAAGAGTCTGCTGATCGACCTCCTTCTCGGGTTTCCAAAGTCCCCCCTCCTCCTCCTCCTCCCCCTCCCCACGGAACGCCGGCTGCGGCCCCGGCGCCCCCTTCCCCACGTTTGGGCTGAGCCTTGAGAGACTTCCACAAAGCCAGCGCTGCCTCCCCTTCCCACGCTGCCAACGGGAGCCAAGGCACCCGTGAACCAGAGCTTTTTGCCTGTTGTCACAGTTACAGCAGCTCAGCTGCCTTCGGGAGTGGGATGGCAATTTACTCTTTTTGTGCTCGTTTTAGCTGCGCGGCCTCCCCCCGCTCCAGCTCTGCCACGGCGGAGGGGATTCCACCCCACGAGGCTGCTGAGCCCCCACTGCACCCCACAGCTCCTGCTCCTCGCGGCCCTGGTGCCGTGGGAAGGGCTGGGCCACCCTATTCCCACCTCCGGGCTGGGGATGGAGGCGGGCGGAGGAGGCTGGAGCAGGGCAGGGAGTGCCCCGAGGAAGGGGAGCCCAGGTTGCCCCCCTGGAACACTGAGAGAGGGCAAAGGGAGCACGGGTTGCACCCCTGGAACACTGAGAGAGGGTAAAGGGAACACGGGTTGCCCCCCTGGGACATGGGAGAGCGGAAGGGAAGCCCCCCTGGAACACTGAAAGAAGGGAAATAGAGTCCAAGCTGCTTCCCTGAACCCTGAGAGGGTGCAAGGGGAGCCCAGGCTGCCCCTCTGGAACACTGAGAGAGGGGAAGGGGAGCCCAGGCTGCCCCTCTGGAACACTGAGAGAGGGGAAGGGGAGCCCAGGCTGCCCCTCTGGAACACTGAGAGGGGAAAGGGAGCCCAGGTTGCCCCTCTGGAACATGTCAAGAGGGGAAAAGGAGCCCAGGCTAACCTCCCTGGAATGCTGTGAAAGAGAAAGGGGAGCCCAGGCTGCCCCTCTGGAACACTGAGAGAGGGGAAAAGGGGAGCCCAGGCTGCCCCCCAGCCCCCTCCCCACCCCACGATGCCCCCCCCATTGCCATACTCTGCCCAGCACCCCCTGGCACACACGTGCCTCGCTGCTCACACGTGCGCTTACGCGCTGCCGTGCGGAGGCAGCAGGGGGAATTTTTAGCTGGTGGAAATCTCGACAGAATATTCCGTAGTGGGCTGCTCTTGTGTGTGAGTTTGTGTGTGTGTGTGTTTGTGAGTGTTTGTGAGTGTGTTTGTGAGTGTTTGTGAGTGTGTTTGCGGGCACCTCCAGAGCACAACTCTGGCCCAAGCGAAGAGCGAGGAACGAAACGCGACCCGCTCTGCTCTGCAACATCCATCCCATAATTCTGACAATGTGCTGTAGGGATATTTAGGTGTTACACACTGAGCAACAACAACAACGACACCATCCCTGGAAGTGTCCAAGGCCAGGCTGGACAGGGCATGGAGCGATCTGGTCCAGTGGAAGGTGTCCCTGCTCACGACAGCAGGGTGGAACAACATGAGTTTTAAGCTCCCTTCCAACACAAACCATTCTATGATTATTATTTGAAGAAAAGGCCCTTGTGCTATTCTCTGTGCCCCTTTTGCCACACACCAGAGTCAGCACAACCTCCATCAAGGGCTACTGTGCAGGTGCAAAACGCGCCAGCACTTCGCAGGGTATTTAAGTGCAGCTCTGAAAAGAAATTATGGACATTTGTTATGTGTTGTCTCCATTACCCACGTGTCACTACAGGGACAGAATGAGAACAGAAGTTTTCGGCGAAGTTCATAAAGTTCTCAGGGGATAAAAGACCCTGTGGTGGGCCCAGGTAGGAGCCATCCCTGCCCCACGCTGCTGCCAGGAAGTGGAGCCCCAAAATTCCCTCAAGTCCTGTGCTCCAGGCACAGTCCCAACATCCCAAGGTCTCCAGCTCCCACTGCCACTCTCAGAGCACAGGGTCTCTCTCGTGCCACAGCCCAGACACTGTCCCAGAGCAACCCTGGGCAAAGGCCCCTTCCAGGAGCCCCAAGAGAAGAGCAGAGCCCTGCAGGAGGCAGTGCCCAAGTCCTGGGTTACAGCTGTAACCTGACATCAAAGCCTGTGAGGATCCCTGTCCACAGACACCAAGAAACAGCAGGCACAGCTCCTGCTCAAATCCTGTTTGCTTAAACCCAGGCACAAACCTGACTTGCACAAGCATCCAGAGGCACTCATGGGTACCAGCACCCGTGCAGCCAACCCCAAATCTGGAGTCTCCTGCTTCCTAGACCCCGTTTTGGAAGAGCAGGAGAGTGGCCCACTCTCACTTCTCCAGCAGTTGCCCAGGGACAAATTTGCAAGCCAAGGCCCAGACACAAGATCACAACCACCCAAATCCCATGCACAGGATTGTCCAGCACATCCTGAGCCCGGGGAACAGCTGGTTATCCGTGACAGCCTGGGTGGAGATAACTCACTACACAACTTGTGCTCGCACACAGAGAGCGAGAGCACAGAGAAAACCAGTGCTCAGGTACGTGCAAAGCCCCGAGGGTACATTCACTCAATTATGCACGGGCACACAAGGACCACAAACAGGCAAGTTACAAAAGCAATTCCAGGCCTTCACCAGAAGTCCCCCTGCCTGCCTAAATGCTCTGGAGCAGCCTCCATCCTCCCAGGCAGGCTCTGGAAAGCAGGGCTCCTGTTCCCCGGCAGATCCACCCCACAAACTACGGTCCCTGCTTTCCCAGCGCGTGGATGTCGCTGCAAACCGCGGCAAACCGCGGCGCGATCCCCAAGCACTTCCAGCTCGCTGCAAAATCCCAGCCCTCATCCCCCAGAACAGCCTCCGGCTCCAGCCACAGCCCACTCGCTTCCCAGCCCAGGCACCCCAAGGCACATCACAGCCCCTACTCCCAGCACAGGCACCCCAGTCCCGACCGCAGCTCCCATCCTGAAGTGCCGACATCCCAGCCCTCATCCCACAGAGACATCCCCCCCCCCCCCCCCCCCCCCTCCGGCCCCCCCCGCGCCCCAGAACACGTGTCCGGCCGCTCTCCAACAGCCCCGCACACTCCAGGGTGGGCACCCACCCCGCCAACAGCGGTCCCAACCCTCCGGAGGGCACTCACGGCCCCCTGCCCGGCACGCCCCCCACTGCCAACCACGGCCCCACGGCCGCCCCCGCGCCCCCCGGACCCCCGGCAAGGCAACCCCCGCCGCTCCATCCATCCATCCACCGCGGCACCGGGCATCCTCGGCCCCCTCCGAGCCGCCCTCCCTCCGCTCCTACGGGTCCCTGGTCCCCGCCTGCCCCGACCCGGACCCTGACCCGGACCCTCCGCAGGCGTCCAGGCGCGACCCCCGGGGGCAGCGCCCGCACCGGGCTGACCCCGCGGCCACCGGCGCCCGCTCCCCGCACCGTCCCCGCTCCCCGCTCCCCTCTCCCCCGCTCCCGGTGCCTCTCGTTACCTGCGGGGCCGCGGGCGGCCCGAGCCACCATCGCCGCGGCGGCCGCCGGCGGCGGGAGCGGTGCGGG
>NW_020897807.1:153392-154879 GCF_003984885.1 Neopelma chrysocephalum
ACCCCCCCCCCCCCAGCCCGACCCCGGTGCCGTTACCTGGGGCGGTCCCGCCTGCTCCGCCACCGGCTGCTCCAGCTCCTGGCGCCCGCGGGGCTGGATCCCGCAGGAAACTCCGCGGCCGCCAGCTCAGCCCCTTTCCTGCCAGGAAAGGGACACCCCGGCCCCGCCGCCCCCACCCCGCCCCGCGTCCTGCCCCGCTGGCCGAACCCGCGACAACGGGGACATCCCGGGGCAGGGCCCGGGAACCGCGTGTGCGGACGGGGCTGCGAGTGCGGGGGACTGCGGGGGGTCGCAGAGGGGCTGCAAGTCCCAAGGAGACTGCAGGGGGGTGCGGGGGGGGGGCTGAGGTCACAGCGGGGCTATGGCATGCCCAGCTCCAGGGTCTGTTCCCACCCCTGGGGTCTGTGCCCAGCTCCGGGGTCTGTTCCCAGCTCCGGGGTCTATTCCCATCCCTGGGGTCTGTGCCCAGCTCCGGGGTTTGAGCCCTACTCCAGGGTCTGTATGATCAGTGCTCAGCTCTGGGATCTGTGAGATCTGTGCCCAGCTCTGGGGTCTGTGCCCAGCTCTGGGGTCTGTAAGGTCTGAGCCCAGCTCCAGGGTCTGTATGATCGATGCTCAGCTCTGGGACCTGTGAGATCTGTGACCAAATCTGGGGGCTGTGCCCAGCTCTGGGGTCTGTGCCCAGCTCTGGGTCTGTTCCCTGCTCCAGTTCTGTGCCCAGCTCTGGGGTCTGTGCCCAGCTCTGGGGTCTGTGCCCTGCTCGGGGTCTGTTCCCTGCTCCAGTTCCGTGCCCAGCTCTGGGGTCTGTGCCCTGCTCGGGGTCTGTTCCCTGCTCCAGTTCCGTGCCCAGCTCCGGGGTCTGTGCCCAGCTCCGGGGGTCTGTGCCCAGCTCCAGGCTCTGCACGCACCCGCGGGGCTCAGGATGTGCCTCCACATCCTATCTGGGAGGGCAGGAAACACCTTGCGAACGCAGAGATTCTCCCTTCCTGTGGGAGCCCCGCGTGCCGGGAGGAAACTCCGCCACGAGGCCGCGAGCGGAGCGGCGGCAGCGCGGCCCGGAGCTGTGCCGGACGGACAGACGGACAGAGGGACAAAAGGCGCCCTGGCCGGGACTCTCGCTGTGGCACAGCCTGCCCTGGCCGGGAGTGGGTGGGACACCCTCGGGCAGGCCAAGGCAGGGGCTGGGCTGAGCCGGGGAGGGCACAGGACCAGGGCACAGGACCAGGGCACAGTGCTGGGACTGCACGGCAGCACCCTTGGCGTGGGAGGGGGGACCCTGCCCTGTCAGTGCAGACACCCCCTCCCGTGCCACTGCCCCCCTGGCTGCCCCTGTACCCCCACTGCCTGTCCCCTGACCCTCCCGCCCCTCCGTCGCCCCCCTCCCCCTCCTCCTGCCCTCCCTGATGTGCCCCCATACCCCCTCCTCCTGCCCTGCCTGGCGTGCCCCCATACCCCCTCCTCCTGCCCTCTCTGATGTGCCCCCATAC
>NW_020897807.1:154889-159428 GCF_003984885.1 Neopelma chrysocephalum
CCTCCTGCCCTCTCTGATGTGCCCCCATACCCCCTCCTCCTGCCCTCCCTGATGTGCCCCCATACCCTCTCCTCCTGCCCTCCCTACCATACCCCCTTTCCCACCCAGTTTCCCCAATACCCCCTCTGCCTGCCTTCCCTGACATGCCCCTGTACCTCCTTTTCCTGCCCGCCCTGGATGTCCCTGTACCCCCCTTCTTACCTCCTGCCCCCCCCCAGGTGCCCCCATACACCTTCTGTCTGCCCTCCCTGCATTCCCTCGTACCCCCTCCTCTTGCCCTCCATGGCATGTCCCCATACCCCTTTTTCCTGTCCCCCCCGATGCCCCCACACCCCCTGTGCCCTCCCCACGCCCCGTGTGCCCCTGTCCCTGCCATCCCTGTCCCCGTGTGTGCCGCAGCAGCGCCGGGGCAGCCGCGGGGCAGCCGGGGCCGCGTGTCTGAACGGGCTCTGCTGGAAGGAGCTCAGGCGTGAGGAGCCACACAGGGCCCCGTGCCCGGCAGCTGCGGGCCCCACGTGCCAGCTCTCCGGAATGCCACACTTCCCTCCAGGAACAGGCTGCTGCCTCAGCCCAGGCAGCAGCTCCGTCCCTGCCTGACGACTGTCCCGGCTGTGGGCGGCGGGAGTTTTCCTCAGGGAGCTGCAGGAGGGATGGATGTGACCACCCATGGGACGTGGCCATCCATGGGACAGCTTTCCAGCATCCCCTGGGACCCGTGTCCATGGGATGTCTTCCTGCTGCTTTCCAGGTCAGAGGCTTGGAAGCGGCATCCGGGTTTTGTCCGTGCCTTCAGCCTGGTTTTGATCACGAGATGTTTAGTTGCGATTCTTTGGGCGTTGTTTAGCTCCTGGAGGTAAACTGCCCAGATTTCCTTCACGAGCCTGGAGGGCCGAGAACTCACTGTTCTCGTAAGGCTGACGTGTCCCCCCATTCCATGATTCCAAGTGTTCTCCGAGGAGCAGTTCAGAGCTGGTGCTGTGGTAGTGCCAGCGACCCCACACATGGGTTCCAGCTGCACAGGGAGGAAACAGGTCCTGGAGTCGCAGGAATGGGACCAGACCCTGGATATGGGGATGGGATGGGTACATCCCAGCCCTAAGAACCCCTCCTAGGCGAAAGGACACATGGACAGGTCCTGCTGGAGGTGAAGCAACCAGGTCCCAAGCACATGGCACAGGGAGCAGTTAAACTGTGAGGGACGGGATTCAGCGGGATGGTGCAGGGCAGAACCTCTCCCTTTTGACCAGCAGCCCCCAGGGAGGGCAGAGGGAAGACCCCTTCCCGTGTCTCCATGAGCTGTGGTGGGGCAGCCCATTGCCGAGCTCCTTTGGTCGTGGCCCAGGCACGGGCAGCTCCATACATCCAACAGATTGGATGTGGCAGCTCCTCCCGAGACCAGCCAAGTGTGAAATGGAGCCGGTATGAGCCGGGAGAGGAGACATCGCTCAGGGGAGAGCAGCCAAAAGTGAGCTCAGCTCAGGGCATCTCTGCAGCAGTGGCACAGACCGCGAGGAACCCTGTGCTGGGCATCCAGCTGACCCACAACGGGCACGGCCGAGGGAGGTGGTCACCTCAGAGCCAGGGCAAGGACAAGGAACAGGGAGCCAACCCTCCTTCTGCCCCTTGGGAAGTCCCAGCACAGTGGGCCCATGTTCGTGTCCATGCTTTGGGAGCACAAATGGCCACGGGCTGTGCCTGTCCTGGCTCAGAAGAGATCACACAGGGGTGTCACCAGGTGTGCAAGCACCTACAGCACGTCAGGAGGGAGAGACTGGGAGCCCTGGGGATGTGCCAGGTCTAGGAGGGACTGGATTAGACTGGGAGGGACTGAGAGCCCTGACAATGTGCCCCGACTGGGAGGGATTGGGGTAGACTGGCTGAACCAGCACCCAGACAGACAGAGGTGAAGTGGGAGTCCCAAGTGGGGGCTCTGCCACGGGCAGGTTGATGTTGCTGCATATTTCTGGGGGATATGGGCTTCCCAGTTGATGTTGGTGCATATTCCTGCAGGATATGGGCTTCCCAGTTGATGTTGGTGCATATTCCTGCGGGATATGGGCTTCCCAGTCTGCGGGGAACAGGGAGCGGACCCGGCAGGGCTGGGGGGTCCCACCTGGGGCTGGCACAGGGCAGGGACTGCAGACAAGAGCTGCGCCTGTGGAGTCCCAGCGTGCAGAACAGAGCCTGCACCGCTTGCCTTAAAGGTCAGAGAACAAGTGCAGTGGAAATGCTGGCAAGTGGGAAGCAGAGCCAGGCACAGGCAGGGCCCATCTCGTCCCTCCAGTCTGGCAGCCAGGAGGGTGGCAGAGACCAGGAGGGAGGCAGGGGAAGGGGCAGAGGTGTGGGGGGCAGCTGGAGCTGCCCTGCTCTGGCAGAGTTTGCTCCCTGGCATGCCAGGACACCCCACAGCGTGAGGGACCAAAGGCAGGAAAGGAGCCAAGGAGACTCCCCGTGCCACTGTCCCCTGTCCATGACGTGCATCCCATGGGGAAGGAGCCCTCATGGTGACCTTTGGAGGGAGGGATGTGGCAGTGGAGGTTGCTCCCCATCCTCTCTGGCACGGTGGGACGTGTGACACGAAGGCAGAGGGGCCGGGCTGAGGCCAGCTGGGGTCACAGCCAGGCTGGCAGTTGCCACAGGGCCGGCAGCGTGCCCAGCGCTCCTGGCAGCACAGAGGATTTCGTGCCTGGCTGTGCCAGCTCCTGCAGCCTCCATCCAAGTCCAGTCTCTGGGAATGCCAGCACATGGACAGGGCACTTCACGGCAGGTTTGGAAGAGGCTTTGGCTCTGGCATCGGAGTGGAAACAGAGCTGCGGCTGCCCCATCCCTGGAAGTGTCCAAGGCCAGGTTGGACGGGGCTTGGAGCAACCTGGATGTGTCCTAGTGGAAGGTGTCCCTGCCCATGGCAGAGGGTTGGAATTGGATGATTTTTAAGGTCCCCATTTGGCATCTGCTCAGACCCAGCATCTCTGCCTCTGCACCAAATCCTACCTGGCTGTTCAAAGAACAAACTGGATATTTTCCAAGACATCTCTGTGCCGTGTGCATCCCATGCTGTCCCCTTCACAGCTGTTCCTGGACGTTCAGTACAAAGCTGGTGGCCCAAAGCAGCTCCAAAAGGTGGACGAAGGCAGGACGGGGGTCTTGTGTTTTCCAGCTCTGATGGCAGCAGAAGGTGCAGCTGCCTCTTCCCCGAGCTCGTGGTGTAGGAGCAGCTGCCGTGGGACTCTGAAATGTCAGATCTTGCCGGCTGACACAGCTCAGCCTTGGGCTGTGCCAGCAGCAGCCTTGGAACATGCCGATGCCGGCCCACCACGCTCAGCCCCCCTCTTCCCGCAGCAAGGGCTGCTCCAGGGCCTTGATGAGTGCATGGATCCCACTGTGATCCGCCTGATTCCAGCTGGAGCCTCCCTGGGCACTCAGCACTGGCACGGGGTGAGGGGGAGAGAGGTGCCAGTCCTCGGCCGGGGCTGCAGCCCCTGCGCTCGCAGAAATTCCCTCACGGCGTCGGGTCGCGCTGAGACATCCCGTTATCCTGCCGCAATTCCCGCTCTCGCCACTTGTGCCGTGCCGGGAGGCGGCTCCAGGACATCCCCACCTGCAGCCTGTGCACGGCTTTCGGCATTATCCTGCTCTGGAAGCGTCCCGTGTGGAGGTTTGGACGCGGTCCCTGCAGCCCTGTTGCTAAGGAGCCTCTGGCTGGCATCTGGCAGGGAAAACACCCCTCCTGTGCCCACCTCCCGCGTTACCAGCTCCTGCTCTGGCAAATTCCGTGTTTCCCGGGCACCTGAGCGCAGTGGGAGGCACTCACCAGTTGAATGGGAAGTCTTGGAATGTGCCTCGGGTCTGCCCTGGGAAGGGGGAGGCGGCTGAGCCGGGCAGAGCGGGATGTTCAGGGATGGAGTGGGGAGACGGGGAGGGAGGAGGATGGTTGGACATTCTCCCTGCCCAGCCCTGCCCCGGGAACGAGCCCTTGCTGCCTCCGGGATTCTTCTGGCAGCGCCTGCCCCTTCCCGCTGCTTAATGGCCACTGTCTGTGATAATGAGGAGACAGCTCCTTCAGGGGAACACGCCCGCTAATTAAGTCCTTAATTTGGTGACACTGCACATTTCCAGAGGCCGCCTCTCTGCCTGCAAGGATGTCTTGTCCCAGCCTTGTTCCAGGGTGGGGAAAAGCCACCACTTCCACACATCCTCAGAACCATGGAATGGTTTGGGTGGGAAGGGACCTCGCAGATCAACTTGTTCCACTCCCTGCTGTGAGCAGGGACACCTTCCACCAGCCCAGGTTGCTCCAAGCCCTGTCCAACCTGGCCTTGGACACTTCCAGGCATCCAGGGGCAGCCACAGCTTCTCTGGGCAAACCTGTGCCAGGGCCTCCCATGCAGGACACACACAGGCAGGGATGGTGCTCCCCACGGGCTGTGCACACACACAGGCAGGACACACGGGTGGGACAGTGTGTCCCCTCCATGGTCCCTCTGGGGTGTGTCACTTGTTCACTGAAGTCTTGCTCTGCTCAGCAAGGGCTGGCTGATG
>NW_020897807.1:159438-163355 GCF_003984885.1 Neopelma chrysocephalum
GATGAGGTGGTACCTTCCTTGGACGTGGTGGCACGTTCCCTAGATGAGATGACACATTCCCTGGACGTCGTGGCACATTCCCTGGATGAGGTGACACCTTCCCTGGATGTGGTGGCACCTTTCCTGGATGTTGTGGCACCTTCCCTAGATGAGATGACACATTCCCTGGATGTGATGGCACATTCCCTGGATGTGGTGGCACCTTCCCTGGATGAGGTGACACATTCCCTGGATGAGGTGGCACTTAGTGCTGTGGTTTAGTCGACCTGGTGGTGTTCAAAGGTTGGATTTGATGATCTTGGAGCTGTTTTCCAACCTAAATGATTCCATGACGTGCCTGAGCTGAGCTCCAGGGATGGTGTGTGCACCAGGGTCTCTTGTACATGCATCAGGTGCATCTGGGCACAGGGTTTCCCCTCCTCTCCATGCCTGGTGTGGGCAACTCCTGGCATTTTTACATGGACACTGGGTACAAAGGAGATGCAGACAGGGCAGGGAGCCAAACCTGCCCACCCAGCTTCCCGATCCAGCAGTGCTGGACAATCCTGCCTCCCCCAGTCTCTGCCCCAGTAAGGTTCCACATGGCGCCTGTTTCCAGTAAGGCACAGCAGACCCATGGCACCACCAGGCAGAGCAGCCAGAGAGCACAGCCCTGTGCCACAGGATCTGGGTGTGCCAGACAAACCCATGGAACAGTTGGGAACACAATCCCAGTCCCAGACAGAGCAGGACCCCGAGCCCAAGGCACCGTGGTGTGCTCACAGCAGCCCAGCCCCAGCATTGTGACACAGTGACAATGTTATCACAGGGTCACTGGGGTTGGAAAAGCCCTCCCAGCACATGGATCCACCCCGCGCCCCATCCCCACCTTGTCCCCCAGCCCAGAGCACTGAGTGCCACGGCCAGGCCTTCCTGGGACACCTCCAGGGATGGGCACTCCAAACCTCCCTGGGCAGCCCCTGCCAAGGCCTCACCACCCTTTCCATGAGGAAATTCCTCCTTCTCTCCAACCTGACCCTCCCCTGGCCCAGCTTGAGGCCGTTTCCCCTTGACCTGTCCCTTGTTCCCTGGCAGCAGAGCCCGACCCCCCCCGGCTCCCCCCTCCTGTCAGGGACTTGCAGAGCCACAAGGTCCCTCCTGAGCCTCCTTTGCTCCAGGCATGGAGATACCCAAACCCTTCCCTTCCTTTCCCCTGTGGCCTGTCCCTGCCACCCACAGCTCATCTCCCAGTGCTCCCAGTGCTCCCAGTGCTCCCAGTGCTCCCAGGCTCATGGCATTGCTCACAAAGAGCTCAGGGTGCAGGGATAACATGGATAACCTGCCCATCCATGGGAAGGGGGTCACGGAGCAGCTCCTCTGGCCTCCCTGGCCCTGCCCACACCCAGGGTGATGGACCAGCACTCACTGCAATCCAAGGGATTATTGCACTGAACACTGAGGCATTAATTATTGAGCAGCAGTTAAATGCTCATTAGATAGATTTAAACATCGAGACCCAAAGAGCCATAAAATATGGATTGAGGAGGGTGGGGGGATCTGGTGATTGACTGAGCTCCATCTCCTTTGTGCCGAGCTGCCAAAAGCTTCCCAGCCCATCTGAGGTCTCCCTGCTGTAGATGTGTCTGCTCCATCCTCTGAAATGTCACCTCCCAGCTGCCAGAGGTGGGGGACAGACAAGCTCTTGGGAAGCAGGAGGGTGTGGAGGAGCAGCTCAGTGTGATGGGGATATGGCTCTGGCTCCAGGTGGCCCTGAGCAGGGATCATTCTCCTGGAGCAGGGATCATTCTCCTGGCACAGGCCTGGCCTTGGTAAATCCAGCTGTGGTGGCCTGGATGGCAGCTGGAGCTCTGCAGGGCCACAGCTTTTCCCTTGGGATGGGAATTCCTGGAGGCCCAGCACGGCACAGGAATCCTGGGCTCCGGGGCACCCTCTGAGTTCTCCTCTCTCCCCACCCCACCTTGCTCTGCTCTCCCCCAGAACCCTCAGCACGCTGACAGCTCTGCTCCAGCTGCACTCCCCGTCTTTTTTGCAGGAAAAGGATCTTCCTGCCTGACAGAAAAGCTGCCTTATTTAAAGCCCAGTCACAAATTATTGCTGCCAGAGCCAATATCCAGCCCGTGCCTGCGCTCTGCTCGCGGTGCCTGCGGCGCAGCTTCCCCTTCTGAGCTTGGACTTGATGATCCTGGAGGTCTTTCCCAACCTTAACAATTCCAAAGGTGCAGGCAGGGCAGCAGGACGGGGTGAGGGATGTGGGACAGCAGCAGAGCACGGCCATCAGAAGGCAAATTATGGAGGTGTGTGTGGGTTATTATTAATTGTATTAATTATGGGGGTTGAGGGGCCTCTTGAGTTTGCCAAAGGGTTGTGTCCCTTCAGTGCTGTGGCTTCACAGGAGAAAGGTGGGAAGATCCCAGGCAGTGGGACTGTTTTTCCTGGGGAAGGTGACCAGCTAATCCCGTGGTCCCTGTTCCCTTGGGATTTGGCAGCGCCCGCCCAGGAAGCTGCGGTGGGAGGAGGCAGGTCCCACCTGGGAAGGGAGAGCCCAGGGATGCTCCAGAGCTTCCTTCTGCTCCCTGGCTCCCCAGGAACGTCTGCACCGGTGTTCCCAGGAGCTCTGTGGCTCAAACAGAACCGTTTGACTTTCCATTTTCAGGTGGGTGAGGGGAGAACCCAGGGGCTGGGTTTGGGGAGCAAAGTGGGCATTCAGCTTCTCCGGGGAGACCTGCCCGGACACTGGGGGTGCCAAGGGCTGGATTTGTCTGTGTGTGCCAAAGGAGGGGGTCAAACTGGGGCCAGTATTGTTCAACATCTTCATTAATAACTCAGATGATGTGACAGCAAGTTTGCAGGGTCAGTCTGCAACTTCCTGGTGGGGGAAAGTGGAAGGGCAGGCACTGATCTCTTGTTCCTGGTGACCAGGGACAGGACCCGGGGGAATGGCAGGAGCTGTGTCAGGGTAGGGTCAGGTTGGATTTAAGGAAAAGTTCTTCCCCCAGAGGGTGCTTGGGCACTGCCCAGGCTCCCCAGGGCAGTGGGCACAGCACCAAGGCTGCCAGAGCTCCAGGAGTATTTTGACAACGCTCTGAGGGACAGGGTGGGATTGTTGGGGTGCCCTGGGCAGGGCCAGGAGTTGGACTGGATGATCCTCGGGAGTCTCATCCAACTCAGACTATTCTGTGATTCCAGATTCCTCTGACTCCAAACCGGGAGGAGGGACGGACCCAGCAGATGGATCTGCTGCCATCTAGAGCAGAGAACGGAGCTGCGACCTCACGGAGTTTCAACCCAGGGAATGCCAAGTCCTGGGGAGGAATAACCTCACAGCAGCAGGAGAAAGCAGCTCTGCCAAGAAGGGAGTTCTGGCTGACAGCAAGCTCGTGGCACAAACCACAGCCAGCAGCATCCTGGGCTGTGCTGGGGGTTGCCAGGAGGAAGGTGATCCTTCCTCTCTGCTCAGCAGTGGTGAGACCATCCCAGGAGTGCTGTGTCCAGTTCTGGGCTCCCCTGAACAAGGAAGACGTGGATGTGCTGGAGAGAGTCCACCAAAGGTGATTCTGGTGGTTGGTGACTGGAACATCCCTCCTGTGAGGGGAGGATGAGTGAGTTGGGGCTGGAGAAGAGACGGCTCAGAGGGATCTTGTCAGTGGGTACCAGGATCAGGATGGGAGGGAGAAGAGGGAAGCAAAGTCTTCTTAGCACTCTCCAGCGACAGGACAAGAGGCAATGGGCACAAATTAAAAAAAACAACCCACTCTGAAATACCACCTAAACACAGGGAACCACTTTAGTTCCTGTGAGGAGCACTGAGCACGGGCACAGGCTGCCCAGGGAGCTCGTGGAGTCTCCTTCCTCGGAGATATTTGAAATCCAACTGGTTGTGCTCCTGGGCAAGCTGCTGCATCTGACCCTGCTTGAGC
>NW_020897808.1:0-130991 GCF_003984885.1 Neopelma chrysocephalum
CTTTTTGGTGGTTTCCAGGGGTATTGGATGAGAGCCACAGTACATTACAAGCAGTATCACTAACTCTCAAAGCCAGAAATAAGAGCACAAAGGCATTAGTTTCTCATTTGGAATAGCAGTCTGCCCACTGACTCCTCCTACCTTTCCACAGAGCAGAGCGACAAACTTCCCTCATCCCCAGCACTCATCTTGGGAAGCTGGCAGGTAAGATTTCCTCCCTTGACACTTCTTAAGTGTCAAGCTTTCATCTTGAAGAGAACCCATCTGGAAAACTAAAGCTGCTGCCAGGCTGGACATTGTGGACATATGATGTAGAAACTCATTCTCTACGAGGCCAACAGAGAATAAAAGAGTGCATTGTGATAGAAAGGAAGGAGGAATCTGCAAAACACAAGTCTGTACGGGTCGCTTTGTCCCATCACAGCCTTCGGGAAACTGCTCACGGACAGCAGCGTCTCCGCCACATACATACAGGTTAGTAGCTTTCGAGCACATGGGTGAATTTGGGGAGGATTGCTTGGGTTTTTGTGTTCAGAAAAACAGCCACTAAAACACTGCTGAACAGGAGTTTTCTGAGATGTATTTGTGCAATCCCTAAAATGTGTTGGGTTGATCAGAACTAGTTTTGATAAGCATACCGTATTAATCAATTCAGCTGTTTGCTACTGAATATTCGCTCACGCTGACCTCCACAAAATAAATGGCACAGGGGTGTGGAATATTAACCCAAGCCCACTATACAGATACATTTTAGATAATAACAATGATTCCCATATTCTTGGGAAAACTATGGATAGTTTTCTGGCTCTTTCTCAAACAGGTCAGGTCAAATAGCAGCATTATTTTGTTGGACATTTTCGCCTTTAAGGGCTCCAAAATAAATGTGCATCTCCTCCTAAACACAGTATATGTGTATTCTGTGTGGAATTGTAAACCTCCAGCCATTCATTCTCAGATAAGCGCGGATTTATAAAACACCTTCCTGCTTTTCAGCAGAATTGTGTTGGATTCAGGAAAAAAAGAAATCCTAGAATTATTATGCACATCTGTAGGGGTGAACTTGGCATGCACTGTGAGTCCAGCTTTCAACACTGCAGTATGGAACTGGAAAATCTAATGAGCTATTTAGCTGTGGGGCTGGAGGCGGAGGGCATTTTCAGTTCGCAAGCTGTGCTTGCCTTTGTGCAAGGAAGACTCCGTGCTTCCTAGGGCACGCATTTCTTTAATAAAGTCTTTATTTGATTTTATCAGGCTGTAAAACATTCTTGACCAACTCTTTTCAAGCTCTCAAGTCAAGCTTTAAGCAAAGTGGGATGAAGACTTACCAGTATTGCTCCACAGGCACAGAGGGGCACTACAAAGAAAGAGAGTGAATTAAGCCAGGGGGAAAGTGTGTAATGAGGAAATGTATTCTGGCACTAGAGAGGGTGCAGGTATCTCTCTGCATGAGACATGCATATATACGCTGTAGAGACCAGAGCTGGTGAACAGGTGGGGAGAAAGGAGCTGGTACAGCCTTTCCCTCTCCCTATTACATCCTTCTCCCTCTGAACTTATGGAGAACAGTTCCTGGAAAATCTGAAGCAGAATCATTCTGATCTGTATTACAGAATTACAGAATATTCTGCCTTGGAAGGAACCCACAAGGATCATCAAGTCCAACTCTTAGCCCTGCACAGGACATCTCCAAGAATCTCACATGTGCCTGAGAGCGTTGTCCAAAACGTTTCTTGAAGCACCAGCCTTGGGGCTGTGACCACTTACCTGGGGAGCCTGTTCCAGTGCCCAACCACCCTCTGGGTGAAGAACCTTTTTCTAACATCCAACTTAAATCTCCCCTGACACAATTTCAGGCCATTCCCTTGCGTCCTGTCACTGTTCTCCCCAGAGAAGAGATCAGTGCCTGCCCCTCCTCTTCCCCTCACAAGGAATTTGTAACTGCAGTGAGGTCTCCCCTCAGTCTCCTCTTCTCCAGGCTGAACAGATGAAGTGCCCTCAGCTGCTCCTCTTATGGCTCCCCCTCAAGAAGGGGTAAAATTATTCCCGAGGAGATTACACTAGTTGGGGGGACAGGGTGAGGGTATTTCTCAGGAATTGCTCTGCCTCTTTCTGCTTCCCATTGAAGGACAGCTTTTTTACGCGCCAAAAGGAAAGGAGACAAGCATCGAACCAGAGAAGGGAAACACGGTCGTGAGAGAACCGCAAGCCAACAGGATCATTTTCGCCGTGGAAACTGTCCCGCGCCGGGTGCCCGTGGGGCACGTGCTCCAGCGGCACTCGGGTGTCTTTATTGGTGTGCCAGTTTGGCGTTGTTTCCCGACGGGCCTGGAAAGTCTTGTTTTCCGCACTCAACGCCCAGCGAAGACACAGGACCCTCCGTTCCTCTCACGGGCTCTGGGCGGGCCGGGAAGGCGGGAAACTCTCGCCCCCCCACGTTACCTCCCCCCCTCACCCCGCGGCGCATGCGCGGGGCGCGCCCCCTGGCGGCGGGCGGGCGCTTCGCCAGACCCGCCGCGGCGGCGGCAGCGGCAGCAGGGCAGGTGAGCGGGGCGGGCACCGGGCGGGCGGGCAGCGGGGCGGCCCCGGGGGGTCCTGGCGGGTCCCGGCTCCTACCTCCCACCTCCCGTTCTTTCCCCGCGGTGGGAGGGCTGCAGCCCCCTCCTGGGCCCTTCCCCCGCCACCCCTCGTACCGCGCCCGCCGCCATGGCGGCTCCCCTGCCCTTATGTAACGCGCCCCCTGCCCTCGGGCTCCCCTCAGGTGTCCCGGGCGCCGCCTCGGCGCGGGAGGTGCCGCGGGTGTTCCCCGTCCTCGCAGCACCCGTAGGGTCTCACCCCTCGGGCACCGCCGCCGGGGCGGGACGGACCGGGGCCGCTCCCGGGAGGGCCGTTCCCGGCGCCGGGGAGCGAAGCCGAGCCATTCCGATTAACCTGGAATCGCTACCAGGACTGGGCTCTGCCCTAGGCAGCGCAGGGACGGCCCCGCTGCCCAGGGTGGGCTCTGCTCGGCGTCAGGGGGCTTGTTTGTGCTGCCGTGGAGCCCTCAGAGGGAGCCGTCACTGCCACACGGTTCGAGAAGGAGACAAAAATTAATTAAAAAAATTAACTGAGCCAGGATTCCACGCCTTTCGAGACGCTCCATTTAGTGACCACAGCCCGAGGATCTGGTGCCCTGTCCGGCTCGCTGTTGACATCTTGTGAGGGATAACGAGTCGCTTAGCTTACTCCAACCCAAATGTTTCTTGTGTTAAAACCGGCAAGAAATTGCCTGTTGGTACTGGGGAGAGCCTCAGGAGTTCCCAGTCTCTCCTTGTTTCTCAAATAAATGAGAATTTCAGATGTCTCAGCTCCTCTAACTGTTGATATTGCCTGCTTCGGTTTCCTTCCTGCTTTGGTAGGTTCCACCTTCCCTTCTCCACTCAAGCCATTTGCTTGACGGCTGCTGGGAGGAATCAGTTAATCAGATTCTTATCCATAAGAGTAGGTACTATCCAAAAGGAAGTAGTTCACAAACTTAGTAGGGCCTCCTAGGTCATATGATCTGGATGTCTCGGTTAGGGCACAGTTCTAATAATGCCAGGAGTGTGGGTTTGACCCCCTTAGGGGCCATTCACTTAAAAGTCGGACTCGATGATCCTTGTGGGTCCCTTCCAACTCGGAATATTCTGTGATCTGTGTTACCTCCTTTGCCTAAGTCATTCCTACATATCCTGCAGTTGTGGGAGTTAAAAACCTCAGAGATACCTGGCTTTCTGTGCCTGTTGCAAAGGCTTCTGGAAGTGCAGTCAAGAAACAAATTGCACATTTGTGACTATAGAAAAGTACCACAGCAGGTAAAATAGCTCATCAGATGTTAAACTAAAACCACAACAGGCCTGTCACGTGTGGCTTTGGTTGCTTGTAATGTAGGTGACGCTGCAAAAGGCTCAGACACCTTCTGTAAGCAGCTGGGTCTGAGGTTTTTGAGTCAGTTTATGCTGATTCCCCTATAATCTCTGTGTGAACTCTTGTGCTATGGAAGACGTGTGTCTGTGTTGTTACATGGCAAGATTGTGCCTGGGGTTTCTGTGCAGCGTACTCGTGACCTCGTTTGTTTCATAAATTGTTAGCAGCATGTCAGTAGCCTGGCATCCAGTTTTCTAGTTGGCCATTTGTTTGTAAAAGCAAATTTAATCAGTGTGGTCACGCGAAGACACATGGTCATTGTGTAATGACTGCCAGTAATTTGGTGCAGGGCAGCACAGTACCACATTAGTCAGTGCCTTGGTTCTTCCCCAGCAGGTTTCAAGGATCAGATTTCATAATAATAATTTCATGCATCAGTAGTTGTAGCGTTTTGAGTTGTGAAGCCTTTTGTCTTGTATTACCTCTGCCCCCTCTTGATTTCAAACAGATTTTGAAGAGCCTTACAGCTCTGGGACAAAAGGAAGATGATATTGCTTTGTGGTTTGAGCTGTTTGACTTGTGAGTGTATAATATGAGGCCACAGCCTCAGTGAATCTCAGCTCTAGATGAGAGAATATGATGATGGTTGGCAACTAAGGCAGAGAGTTCTGGGAAGAAGGGGGTGGTGGGTGTGTAGGAAACAGTTTGGCTACACCTCTGGAATGCTCTGCTGCTTACTATGCCTTAATTTACATGCCCAGGATAAAGGGCAGCTGGCAAATGACTTAGAAATAATGTTGCTCTCTGTTAATACTTCCCAGGAATGGCTGAACTAAACACTGCTGTGGAGACCATTAGACTATTGCTATTTTTAATCAGGTCCATCAGAGAAGACAATAGTGCCTCCCCTTGGTAAGGGTCTGTTTTGTGTTCTTATGAATTAAATATGCTAGTTAATTTTTTTTTACGTATCTATCAACACTTCACTGTGCTCCCATTGCACTGACTTGCAATGCTTTTTTCTTTTATGTTCTACTTTTTGGGAATTCCCAAGGTTGCTTTGCATAAATAAACCACATCTTAGTTATACCTGTATCTGCAAAGCAGAATCCTTTGCTGTTTTGTGGCTTCTGAGGGATTTTGCTGGTTGTTCTGAAGCAAAAATAAATCAAGCATAAATAAATCATGGCATATTAGGTTGGTCAGTTGTTTTTCATAATGGAAAATTGAACAAAATTGTCAGCCTGTCATTCCATAAATCCCAGAAGACAGATGACCTTTCTGATGTTTGATGGAAACTGGGATTAAACCTCAATAGAACTTCTGGAGCATTCAATCGAAGGAAGCAGGGAAGATGCTGTCTCAAAACAGCCTTAAGGGACTGCTAGGCAGAATTATTTCCAAAATAAGATTTTATCTGACTGTGCTTTTCATGCTCTACAAAGCACCTCTTCTGTTGCATTTTTCCAAGAAAGAACCGTCCTTGTTCGCTGTTTGTGTGTCTACAGCACTGGTGGGGTTTTGGTTATAGAATCAGATGAAAGATGGTGCCAGCTGTGCCCATTTCAGTGTTTGCTGAACTACCTGTGTAACAACACAAAACAATAATGTCAGGTTTTGCTACAAAGAACCTTTGAAATGCTGAAAGGATTTAGAAATTGTATATTAGTGTTGTCTAAGAATCTATTTTATGAATTTCTACAAAAGGAAGCCTAGTGGTTTTAAACAAGCTAAACCAGTTAGATGTGCGGTTTCTGAATTGTTTTTTCTTTCTGTTGAATAACTTTCTGCTGAAAAGTACAGTGGGCTTAGGTTTGTGATACAGTATGTGACTTGAACTTTGCTATGTTTGGGAAAACCATCAATCTTGTCTGATTTGACCTAATTAGCATGGGTATCTGAACAGTTTTGCATAAAGTTTATACGTCATCTTTGACAGAATTGGTGAATGGAGAAGGGGAGAGCACTGAGAATTTTCTACAGTATTTTGTCTATCCCTTTTTCCCCCGTGTTCCTTCTTGATGATGCATCTGTAACCAGACTGAACAGTGAACAGCTGCTTATGCAGTCCCTGCCAGAGCTGCTGCTTGTCTGCAGTTTGCACTGCAGCTGCCTCCTGCCCTTCCCACTTCTCTCCCTCTGTCTCTTCCTTAGCTCTGCCAGCTGCCCATTTTCCGAATGTTCCTGTTTTCTTAGAACAACACAAGACAACAGGTTGACTTGTTCTGTTGGCCGGATCAAACTGGAGAAGATCTTGTCCCTGCCTGTGCTTATCTAACCTTGTGGTCAACAGCACCAGCAGTTCATTACCCACACACACTCACCAGGCTCTGTATCAGACAAGATAGTTTTGCACAGCCACACATTCGAACTTGTGTGTATTTATATGCATGCAGTTTCTGTTTGTACTTGAGTCACTTCCAAAGCCTCCCTGCTCATGGAGCTACAAACTTTGCATTTGCAAAAGGCAAATTTCTCATCTTATTCAATTAAAAGACCTTTTTGTTTTCTGAGTGAGGCTGATTGCCCTGCTCTGCGCCAGATCATGGTGTGATTTTAGTTCGTCTTGTGGGTGGGTAACCAAAATTATGTACAGGGTAGTTGGTGAAATTTCATCTGTCTTGATTTCTCCTTGACTTCTGCCCCCTTTTTTTCCAGCTTCAGTACCACTGATTATAAAGAGCATTGGATTTACAGGTATCATAATTCCTCTCATCTGAATGCTGCCTAGTTTTGGCTATACTGGGAGTCTTGGTTTTTTGTTTGTTTTGTATCACTGAAGTGTCTTCCTTCTGTGTGTCAGAGAAAGAATAAGGACGATCCTGTCTTTCTGGGGCACCATCTCCCAAGGTACCCGGCAGGGGAAGCAGGCCGTGTACTCCAACATCTAGGTTGGCTTGTTGGGCAGGATTCCTGGGGTTTTGATTTCATGATAGGGGAAAACAGAGCAATGCTATTCATGTCCTGCCACTGTCCAATGTCTACAATTTCTTTTTACTTCAAAACTGAGGTATTATACCTCTCTTGAACATAAGTACTTTATGTGACATGAGTAATTTTACACTTGATTCAGGTTCAGATTGAACTAGAATGTCTGAATCAGAATCACTTCACTTTAGGATGTTACTGTTATCTGAATTGCAGCAGTTATAAGATAATATGTTTGTGCTCTGACCCCCCATCCCTGCTTGCTTTTGTAAGTTTGAGGAATAGGGAAGAGGGGATCCTCAGTCCCTTGCCTGGAGACCAGAACATGAACAGAACCCAGAACACGAACTTTGGAGTCTGGAACAGCTGCACTCTTGAGAACAGAAGACATCATCTAAATATTTAACTTGAACAAGAAAATTGCTGACTTGCTCTCAGCAAACAATGGTGAGCTGTAAACGTGTGGTTTGGTTTTTTTTATTCGGACAGTTGCTCCTTCATGGCAAGTGTCAAGCAGTTGTTTACAAGGAATAACAGATTATTTTATGAATGAGGCACTTCCTTTAGTTTCCTCAGACAGTCACTTCCTGTGATGGTCACTTACACTCTTAATGTTTTCAAAATACTAGACTGTACTGAGGCTGGAAGACTTAATTGCCAATATGATAAAGGGAGCAGGTTATTGAAGTTCTGAAACACATGGCAGTATTTTTTTCTAGAGAGGAAAGACTGTGTATGTGTATCATTCACCCAGTTGTAAACTAACCTCAAGGGGGACCCCTGGTGGCCTAGTGGTTAGCATGCAGGACTCTCACCTCTGCAACCCAGGTTCGAATCCAGCCAGTTCCCCGGGCAGATGGAGCCCGTTAGCCCTGTGAGGCCATCCATCTATGAGAAGGTCACTCTAAACAAACCTACGTCCTGAGGACCTCACTGCCATTGTCCAAGCTTGCTTGGCCCCGGCAGATGAACCTTAGGATTAAAGGGTGGGCTCAGTTCAGCGCAGGCTGTGTCTCACCTAAAAAAAATCCATTGCGCAGGCTGGAAAGGTAAAAGACCTTTCCCCAAATCTTCGTTCGCGAAGACTGGCCATTAAACTAACCTCAAGTAGCTGGATGTTATTGTTGAATTACTGATGATTTGTGGAGCAGATCTGTAAATGGCTCTTCTCTCTTTGTGGAGCTTAAATACACTGACCTCCTCGACTTCAGAGTGACCTTCTGATTTCCAGAGTTTAGTATCTTGATTCAAGTGCTACTAAAATTCATTTCTTTTTCATTTAAAATCTGAGAACAGAAAATGCCTGCAGCTAAACATTCAGATGAGCCCAAGCCAGTATTTTCTGCAAATGAAACATGGCTGCAGCTGGTACTTTCCATAGCAGATGATGATTTGTTTGAAGACTCAAACTGTGAGATGCTGTAATTAAGACTAGTGGAGGATTTGGGGATACGTATCTAAAAAGATTTGCATGACTGAGATGTATCACAGAAACAAGATGCTCCTAAATTGTGACTTGGGGGAAGAATTAAAATCTTATCTTAAATATTATTATCTGTCACAAAGTCTCATCAAAAGAAAACTGAAGTGTGTCACACTACTGCTATCTGAATATTTCCCTAAGGTTATATTATACATTTGTTTTCAACATGTTGCAGAGACTTCTTTTTACCTGAGGAGCAGTAAGTGACTTCTTCTCATGTTCCCATCCACATATTTGATATTTCAATACTGGGGGCTCCCTCATCCCTGTGATCTATGGCTGTGTGCCTGAGTAATGGCACTGGTTTCCTCTGGTGTGATTCCTAGTTTCTTCCCCTACAGTCTCAAGTGTGTACTTAGTATGTATCAAATATATAAATCCAAATATGCACTCAACTTCTTTTTTTACAGGGCAGAGCATCTCCAAGGGCTTTATTTGCTATAGGCATCAGATTTGGATGAAGAGCTTTGATTAAAATCAGTTGTTTGGCCTATGTGTTACTGCTTAGTTCATTTATAGCATAAAAAAATTGACCCCAACAGCACTGATTTATCTGAAGACTCACAGGTTTGATATTGGTGTTTCCAGTGGCATACCCGGGGCAGGTAAAATGTAGCCATCAGCCTTTTTTTATAATGAGACACAGAATAATTGGGGAAAGTATATGTGCAATTGCAGTTAAAGCATGAGGATAAATGTAGCATATGTGTCAGATGGAAAAACCTTATGACTTGGGAGCTGTGAACTATCATTTAGGAGTCAGTGGCAGTCGAAAGCAGCGCTTCTACTCGCTGTAAAAATTGTTAGGTTGGTGAAGTGAGAGTGTCAGTCAAAGACCAAAATAAGCATGAGTTCCCTGGAAGTGTAGGCTAGAGATGAAGGAATGACACATGATGCTCTTCAACACCCTTGTACAGCATTTCAACTTCTCTGTTTTTTTCCTCTTGTTTGTCCATATTAATTTTTATAACTTCAGGAGGTTGTGCTTGAAGCTTCATATCCCAATGCTAGTAGTGACTTGTTGAAGGGCATGTTAAACAAAGCAAAGGTGGTGAGTACCAGTAGTGGAGGATTAATTTGAGAATCAAAATAGCCTAACAAACTAGAAGAACAGCTTAGTATAGTAATTTGCCAAATCTGGCATAATGGAAGCTAAGTTTTCAGCAGAAAAAAGTATTTATTGCTATAAACTGTATAAATATCCCATGGTCCGTAATATCTTTGAGTGAGTTTGGGGTTTTAGAAGAATTAAGATCTTTCTCTTAGATACCTTTTAAAGGTAATACTTACCTTGCTTAAAGCACCACAGTCAAATACTCTAGGGATGTTTGATCTTGCTTTAACCTGCCTGGCCCAGTGCAGCCACCAACCCTGTCACCACACAGGACACGGAGCTGGCAACAACCCTGTGACCCACAGCAGAAATGAGTATGGTCGCCTCAGGTCACTTCCTGGTTTTTCTCTGGTACTGAGGCATGAAGAGCTGTAAAATCAGTAAGAGACATGGACACTTTCAAAATAGCCCAGAGGAAAATCAGTTCTGCTCCCAAGCACGTGAGTTAAATTTTTATTGTAGAAGAATTTTTTGTTCCTTTGGTCAGTCTGCTTCCTGCAACACCAGAGTCCATGAGCAGAAATCACTGAACTACAGCAATCATCAACTCTCAGTGTAGAATGAAGAATGAATGCATCATAAATTAATTAAAAAAAGTGAAAACCACATCTAGCCAGTGTGAGAGAAGAACATGCTACTCCATATACTCTCGAGTACCTTCCAATATTTAAAGGGTGGTTATAAAAAAGAGAGAGAGCGACATTTTACACGGGCAGATAGTCATAGGGCAAAGGGGGATTTTTTTTAAAAAAAGAGGAGAGATTTGGATTAGATGTTAGGAAGAAATTCTTTACTGTGAGGGTGGTGAGGCACTGGAACATGTTGCCCAGAGAAGCTGTGGATGCCCCATCCCTGGAAGTGTTCAAGGCCAAGTTGGATGGGTCTTTGAGCAACCTGGTCTAGTAGGAGGTGTCCCTGCCCATGGCAGAGGGTTGGAGCTGGATGATTTTTAAGGTCCCTTCCAACACAAACTATGATTCTATGATACATCTTTGCCTTTTTCATGTCTTTTTCAAGAAGTGTGGGCAACAAGTTCACAAACAATGGCTTTTCCTAAAGGTACCTGCATAGGATTCTTGACTGTGGGTTGGGTTTTTTTTGCCCCTTCTCCTCTCACCTTCCCCAAGTAAGATCTTAGGTAGTATTTATAACATGAAATCAAAGTGTTAATGTACTAGCATTACCTAATGTTTCATTTTCTTTTTTTTTTTTTTAAACAGGAAGGTGGACAGAACTGCATTTTAGGACTTAACTTCTGATGGGCTGGATTTTGTCTTGGCAGGAGTTTTTGAAGATTCATGCAGTGAGAGAAAAAACAGCCAATGGCTTCAGAATCCATGGTCCCTGAGCAGGCAAAACAACATCTGATAAAGGGAAAAAGGCGGCAGCAACAGCAGCAAGCTAGGCCTTCCAACAGTGATGGTGAAGATGACGTCTTTGTATTTGAGGCAAATGAGGCTTGGAAGGATTTTCACAGCTCTCTTCTTCACTTCTTTGAAGCTGGAGAGCTCTGCGATGTTACACTGAAGGTGATAACTTGTCACACATCCATAGCATTTAACACTCTGAAGATAAAGCTACAAATAAATGTGCTGGAGGTGGCTGTGAATTTGGGTAGGGATGTGGAAGCCACAGAATACTTGTTTGATATGAGGCATCTCTAGATATGCTGATGTTTTTTTCCTTATTTAGGAGGTTTACAACTGAAATTGAAACATTTAAGGTGAAGTGTATGACTTTGACCTCATCCAACTTGCCTTCTAAGCAAGGTCCCACAGTTGATCAGTATGTTACTGTGCAGTTTCAGCTCCTTGTAGCCTCTTTGTTCTCAACACACTTTCATCTCCAATTCCATCTCTTATTTCTGCATTCTGTATTGTTTTGCTACATCCTTCTCAGCAAACAGGATTTCTGGAACAAATCTGACTTCCAGCATTCTCAAAGAAAGAAAGCAAAAAAGAAAAAAAACCAATTATGTTCTACAGCTGATCAAAGAATAAAGGAGGAGGAGGAAGAAGAAGCAAGTTATATGATTCTTGAATAGCATTGCTTTAATGCATTATTTGTAACTCAGCTGTGTGTTCCTTATATCCTGATCCCAATAAATTTGTATCTAGCATCCATAACAGTGGGTGCCAGCACCTACAAATATTAGATATTGCTTAGCTAGACATCTTAATAGTGCAAGATTTAAGAAAAAGAGATGGAGCATTGTTCCTAAACCAAGAACAAATGATAATGGCTGCCTTTAGGAGCAATTGTTTGCCTGCCACTTTGACTATTAGATATGAACTGGGAAAATCCTGGGCAGATGTGTGTCCTTGGTAAACCCGGTCTCCAGGAGGCATCTCATCTTTCTGAAATGCTTGGGAGACAATGGAAATCTCTGAGAGGAAGAGGTTTTTCTCCCTTCTGTCCCAGTGGACAACAGGAGTAATAAGCAAGAACATTTTCCTGTTCTGCTTCACAGCAGGTACTAAATTGCCTGTCACCAGGCACCGAGCAGGCACTCAGTGCAGTAGGTCCAGTGGCTCATAACAGTGCCCACAGGACACTGAATGACAATGCTGAAGCTGCTCAGGGTAGCTTGAGAGCCGCGAAACAATTGGGCTGAGCACTTATCATCAGGTCTATTTACATCAGTAATTTAAAAAGGCATTTTGGGGAAGAAGGTCCATGTCAGAACTCTTAACAACCCTCCTCATCTCTTTTCTTGTTGACCTCATACTCACCTGCCTTCCTTTCCACCTACCCTTGCAAGAAAAAGACAGAAAGTCGTACTTTATAAACATAGTTAAATGTATACTCCTGCTAGGGAAACTTGGCTTGGAAAATACACTTTACTGTGACTGCAGTTTAACTTCCTCCAAGCTAGGCTTGTTTTAATGCTCATTTGTATTATCTGTGTGGAACTACTTTGGTAATTTAAGAATATTACATTGCATGACTCGTCTTCCAGTGAAGGCTAAAGCAACTCATGTACATCTTACTGTACAGCTTCCTAAATCAGTGATTTTCATGTAACTGGTAACTGTTATCTTGAATTGGAATTTTCTGGAGGGCTTGATTTTTCTTTTTGTAGCGCTCAGGCATTTCTCATGTTTTAAGAATAATTACATCTCCACTGAACTTTCTGCTTTTGTGTGTGACCTGTGATAGTGAGCAATTCTGGCATTGCTGTTGTCAGACCAATTGCTGGCTCTTAAAATATGATAGTTAAGAACTGAAGGGGAACTCAGATTTCAAAATACCAAGAATATGCTAGATATTTGATATTAAGCAGATTTGGGTAACATAATAAAGCCATTTAATTCAAAAGAAAGGTTTAATTAGAGAGTGGGAGGATGGGCAGAATAAAAATCTGTGAAGGTGAGAATAGCTTGGGAGTTTTCCCTGATACAGCAGACCAGCTGATGGGATCTTTTTGCATCAGTACTGTAATTAGTTGGAGTGATGCTGCTGTGGGAGCACACAGGGAGACTTCCTTTGCTCCTACGAGCTAAATCCTGGAATTTCACTGTGCTGCTGCTGTCATATGAACAGTGTTAGAGGGCTGTTAGAAGGCGGAGAGTGTCAGATGATAGCATCTGCTTTTCTCCTCCTGTTGGTTTGCTCTTTGTTCATTTGGTAGGTCTGAACTGTTCCTTCTGGGGTGATCTAGTTTGATCACACTGAGCCATCCATCTTTGCCTCATTTTTAATCTGTGTACTCTTTCACGTGTCTTTGCTTTCTGTACTCAACTCACTGCTTACCAGGTACCAGGTTACACTTGTGTTGATCATACACACTTTTTAAAAGGGTAGGGCAATTGTGTATTGAATCAGAGCTAGAAAAAGGTCCAAATTACCCTTTTTAATTTAGTATCTTTTTTTTTTTTTTAAATTGCAAGTCAGGTCACTGTAACACCTTCATCTGAAAATGAACACGCAATTTTAGTCCATCAGGGAAAATGGTTGCTTAACTCAGCCATACCTTTGTGGTAGTGCAGACTGCAGAATGACAAAGGCTGTAAGAAGGCACTCCTGTTAACACAAATAGTGGATTGTTCGTTTACCTTCAGTATTTACATTCTTTCTAAATGTAATTGAATTATAGAATTTAGTACCTGAAAAGCCTATTTTATGCTTTCTGATCAGAGTTTTGAAAAATAGCCTGTCTCTATGGGGATACACTATCTTTTGTGGCTAACAGATTCTAAAAATCTTGAAGTGATTGGTAACTTTTAATAATCCCTGTAATAACTGTTATTACTGTGGTTTTACATAAATTTGCTACTATAAAGATCATTATCAATTTCTTGATAGTAGTAAAAGTCCAGAAGTTCAAATTAAGTAGTCTAAAAATGTCACTTTACGATTCCCCCCCCTTAAAGTCTCTGAATACACATGAAACAAGTGCCTAGCAGTCTCCTCCTGTCTCCAAGATGTATCGAGAATGTTCCTAAGGATGCTTCATGAGGCTTTTAAAGAAAGGCAAGTTTAGTGCATCAGTGCTGTTGCTTCCTTGTTTTATGGCTTTGTGCTATTCTGGTGGCCAAGTTGCAATTTAGATCTGCCTGAGGTACGGGGATGTAATGCCAGAAGTACAGGGCAAATGGAGTTAATTTGTTTCAATGGAATACAGTAGCACATCGAGTCCAGAATTCTTATTTCAGCTTAACTGTTCATCTTTTTCACAGCTAAAACTGACGTTACAGTAAAATGGAGGGTTTTTTTGTTCTTTTTTTTTTTTTCAGGTCGGTTCAAAGCTTATCTCCTGCCACAAGCTGGTTCTAGCTTGTGTCATCCCTTACTTCAGAGCCATGTTTCTTTCGGAAATGGCTGAGGCCAAGCAGAAGTTGATCGAGATCAGGGACTTCGACGGCGACGCAATAGAAGACCTGGTGAAGTTCGCGTACTCCTCGCGGCTCACGCTGACGGTGGACAACGTCCAGCCCCTCCTGTACGCCGCCTGCATTCTGCAGGTGGAACTGGTGGCAAAGGCCTGCTGTGAATACATGAAGCTGCACTTCCACCCCTCCAACTGCCTGGCAGTCAGGGCGTTTGCTGAGAGCCACAACCGCATTGACTTGATGGACATGGCTGATCAGTTCGCTTGCGAGCATTTCGCAGAGGTCATGGAGTGTGAGGACTTCGTGAGCGTGTCACCGCAGCACCTCCATAAACTCCTGTCCTCCAGTGACCTAAATATTGAAAATGAAAAGCAAGTTTACAACGCTGCTATCAAGTGGCTGCTGGCCAATCCACAGCATCACGCCATGTGGCTGGATGAAATACTTGCGCAGGTAGGGCAGACCGAGGCACCACGTGCCTGTCTCATCAGTGGTTGTATAATCAACTGTTTGCACTCAGGTAGATCTCAAGATGAAAAATGTTCTCAGCTGTTGGTGCCTCATCTGGTGTTCACAGTTGTGAGCTGACCGTGGAAGCAGGTTAGATCTCTGGAATATCAGGAAAAAGTGGTATTCTCCTGTTTCTGTACAGAGAAGAGTACTCACTTTATGCTCACGGCTTGGGGGGGGGGAGTCAACAAACAGCTACATCTGTGCTAGAGCAGAAACTTCTTAGATTTACTTGAAACAGAGAAAGCCATTGCTTCTCTTGGTTTGACACTCCTACATCCTGAAACTACTGCCCTTGCTGGCATGTATTTGTACTTAAGAAAGGAGTCAAAACTAATGAGTTTTTTTACATGGCTAGGAAGGTAAAACAGTAGCAGAGACGTGTCACATCAAGTCATGCTTCTAAAATATTTCATGTGTTTAATTAAAAAAAGGCTAAGATATGTCAGCCCTACAAGTAGGCCAGGAAACATGATAGACCTTTTAATGCTCGCTAGACTAGCACTGGTTATCTGTAGGAGTGAAAAGGAGTTTGCAGTTCAATTGTCCAGACTTGATGCGAGTTCACTGCTTCTGAAAGAAACACAGGTATCAAAAGGTCATTCAGCTGAATTTACTTGGACACCCATCAGACCTCCTCCTGTCAAAGCATTAGGTACTTCAGTTATTCAAGCTCCACATGTGCTGGTTATGGGAGTTTAAAATACAATATTTGAGGCAGGTATGGGGAACCTGTGCTGTGGAGGATTGGGGTGCATGCCATGCACTGCAAAACACCCCGTGTGTCTTAGTAGGGTCAGCTGTGTGGTTTCTGTTGTCACTGAATTCCAACTTGAATACTTTGCATTTGGCTCAATTGCTAATATTGGTGTTACTTGAGTGAGGAGAGGTCCGCTAAGATGCTGCTGTCAGTGTCTTCATGTGTCATTTTTCACATTTCCTAGTAAAAGATGGTTTATTAACTGTCTTCCAAAAACCTTCAGTTTCATCTAGACTAGCATGAGGTTTTTGGTACAAAAAGCACTTCTTTAGTGCATTATAATTAAATTTACAGGCTATATATATATAAAAAAAGAGTTTTATTGCCCAGTTGTGCTATCACATGAGATTAACAACTTCATTCTGTTGATACCAGAGTATCAGTATATATATATACCAGTATTGAAACCAGAGTCTGTATTGAAGCAATGAAAAAGTAAACCCCTTCCTGTACATGTGGGTTATTTGCCAGAGTATATGGAGCCATCAGTTGACTTGGACATTATTGCTAGCAGAAAACATGACTAGGCTTATCAACAGTTTTTATCCACATCATAATCAGCCTTATGGGTTTTGCTGTCATAATCAGGTTCTGAGTCTGTCAGCCTGGAGTTCTTACCACATCACTAACCTCAGGAGCCTGTCAGCAGGGCTACGGTGGTGCTTTAAAGCAGCCTAAAATAAGCCGGGCCAAAGTAAAGGAAGAAGTGAGACTGAAAGCAAGTAGGTAAGGAAAAACTGGTAGAGACACATGCTTATTTGGAGGCAGGGACACTTGTCAGTGATATAACAGCACCGTCCTGCTGCTCTGAGAAGCCCTGGAGATACTGGACTTCACCACTGAGCTGACTGAGAGCTGCTTGGCAGCATTGACTCCAAACCTTAAGAAATCAGGTGGAGGTTTACCCCAGTTCCCCCCACTAACACCTGTCCCACCTGTGCCCCTGATTGTACTTCATATGCTTCTTCACTGTTTCTCTCACAAGGAAAAATGAAAGGTTTGCTGAAATAAATGGCAGAAAGGATTTAGAGAAGGAAACAATTGGCTCTCAACATTTTTTTAAAAATCTCGAAGTCTGTCAAGTCTGCATCAAAGAAAGGTGTTACTGCGCTAGCAATACATACTTCATAGGCACTTAGTTCATGCTGACAGTGTTTCCTTTTTGACTTGCCAGCCAAAGAAAATGAACCGTTCTAGCATAAGCCCTCCTTACATTAGCATAGCAGTGACCCAAAAATTCATACCTTCAGCAGACTAACCTGACACAGGCTACCCTGGTGAAGCCACAGGTGCTGCCTGCATGACACCTGGCAGGTTCAGCTGCAGCGCAGGTAGCTACACTTCTCCCACACAGCCTGGGCCAAGGGACAGTTCTCCACTGTTGCTTAAGTGCAAATGGTTGTAGCAAACATTTGTCACTCAAAAGAACTGTTCATATCGCTGTTATCTGGGAAAAAACCACGCAAGCCGCTCTCTTCAGTGAGGAGCGTGGGGCTGCCAGCTGGCCCAGGAGCTGCCATCTGTTACATGTGCGTCACTGTGACTGGTGAGACTCAGCCAGTTCAGCCAGTTTCTCCAACTGTGTTCATTCCTGTCAGGTACGGCTGCCTCTCTTGCCCATTTGTTTCCTTATGGGCGTTGTGGCAAAGGAAGAGATTGTCAAGCAGAATCTAAAATGTAGGGATTTGCTGGATGAAGCAAGAAACTACCACCTTCACCTGAGCAGCAGGGCAGTGCCTGACTTTGAGTACTCCATTCGCACAACACCAAGGAAGCAGACTGCTGGTAATTAAATGTGTGTCTGGTTATCCGATAGGGAATGGTGTGGAGGAAAGGCAGCACATCTGTGGAGGTATATTGGTATCAAGCAGGCATAGTTTGGTATCCCGGATTGTTAATGACTTAATGCAAAATTGGGAAAGACACTATGTGCCATTCTGGTATTTAGATAATGTGCTGCATTTTCCTAGCAAAACTTTAGCAGTCATTTTCTTTCTTTAAAGCATTATGTATTTATCTTGATTGGCTCTATCTGTATTAAATCTAGAGCTGTTAAGTATGTTATGACCAGGCAATCTGTTCAAAGCTATACCAAAAACAGTGGACAGTTATCTTTTGGTGTAAGGCTGAGCTAACTTTTAAAGTCTTTGACTAACCTACACCAAAAGTGAGTGATGAATATTAGACTGTGAATCCTCATTTTTACATTGTTATATTTAACAAACAATGTATTCATCTCCTTAAGCAAAATCACAAAAAAAGCGTATTTAAAATATACCTTGTGTTTGCAAGAGCACAGATAGCCAATTGCCATAGCAGCATGCCAAGCAAAGGCCAAAATCCAGTATGCAGTTATGCAGGGCAATGACTGTGCCCTTGAAGTGAAATACAACTTCTCCCGAACGATGTAATTTTCAGTTTGCTCTGCTATACAGTTTTTTTCCTCATCCTCCTGCTAGTTCTCTGGAAACCTGTTTTGTCTTCTTCAGGTGTGCTGTTCTGTGTCGGGGGCAGAGGTGGATCGGGCGACCCCTTTCGCAGCATTGAGTGTTACTCTATCAGTAAGAACAACTGGTTCTTCGGCCCTGAAATGAACAGCAGGAGGAGGCACGTGGGTGTGATCTCTGTGGGAGGTCAGTAACCCTAGTCAAGCAACCACATTCAAAAGGCACTTGTTTTTGTTCCTTCTTCTGGAGTTGATACTTTTTACTCCTTGTACAAGTAGTAAACTACTTTACTTGCTTAATTATTGAATATTCTTCACTTTAGTAAAGCTTCTTTTCTGGAGGAGTGTTTGGTTCTGAACCAATCTAAGGCCATACTTACTGAAAAGACATTACTATGAACTGACAGAGTTGGGGCTGTTCAACCTTGAGAAGAGAAGGCTCCATGGAGACCTTATTGTGCCCTTTCAGTGCTTAAAGAGAGTTTACAGGAAAGATGGGGACAGACTTTTTAGTAGGGGCTATTGCAATAGGACAGGGGGTAATGGTTTTAAACTAAAAGGGTAGATTCAAAGTAGACGTGAAGAAGAAATTTTTTACAGTGAGGGTGGGGAAACATTGGAGCAGGTTGCCCAGAGGTGGTAAATGCCCATCTCTGGAGGCATTCAAGGTCAAACTGGGTGGGGCTCTGAACAACCTGATCTAGTTGAAAATGCCCCTGCTCATTGCAGAGGGGCTGGACTAAATGACCTTGAAAGGTTCCTTCCAACCCAAATGATTCTATGAGTCTATGAACTGTGTATACCCCCTTGCCTTAATAGGGGATTTACTTTTTATAAATCTTCTTATAAAAAATGGCCTTACACAGCAGTCAGCCAGTCCTCATTAGAACAGATTCCTGGTTGAGTACAGCATATAAATATATAAAGTCCATACTTACTTAAATTCTGATATTGAAAACATTTAGAAACTTTAACCGTTATTTGAGCTCTTTGTCTCCACATAGACAGGGATAATTTATAAATGAAAACTGAAATGTTGCCAAGCACTCTCTATATCAAAAGATGTGTATGTGTTCAGGTAAAGTCTACGCGGTAGGTGGACATGATGGAAATGAACACTTAGGAAGCATGGAAGTATTTGATCCTCTCACAAACAAGTGGATGATGAAGGCATCAATGAACACAAAGAGGTATTTGTGTCCCATGATCCAAAATTTAAGTCCTACTCTGTGATATATCATTTTTTGCTGATGCTGGAAAACATCATGTCTGCCCTACCTTTATTCAGGTTTTCAAACTGCTATTTCTAGGAACTTTTCTCCCTGTTTTGGAGCTTTGTGCTATAAAGGTATTATCTTTTTCTTTTCTCCTTTTTTGGAGGGAGTTGGCTTCTGGAGCAGAAACCTGTTCTACTCCAGCTATGCCTATGTTCTGGTATCAAGGGCCTTTCTGCTATGCCCAGTAAATAACTTGAAACTGATGAACTGGATCTGTGGATTTTTTGCTCTTTTTAAGAATGAACAAGATAACTGCCAGCATAACATGAAAAGTGAAATACTGCCCAGCAAACAAGTAGCCGCCTATGTTTTTGCCTCAAAAGGCCGGAAGGACTAAAACACTGAAAGTCCACTTGAGGATTTTTCTTGCCTTTTGACATTTAAGATTCTTTTAAGGAGTTACTGGACTCACAGATCTGTAATTTTTTTGTTTCTGCTGTTATTTAAACCATCGTACTTAATTCTACATTCCATATTGTTTGTTGTTTTTAAAAGCATCCTGTACGAGTAGGAGCATACTGAGCACAGCTGAGTCCCAAAGCTATTTGTAGCTGTGGCCTAATCAAAATAGAAAACAACTGCCATCATTAATGGTGTCTGTTATCTGTTGAGGCAATTAAGGATAAGCCCAGGATATTGCCACAATGTTTGTTCTGTACAAAGATGCTCCTTTGCTCCTGCCCACCTTCCCATCTGCGAATCTGCTCTCTGTGTAATGAGACAAGAATGTTCCCAGTGACATGGTAAATCATCTCTCTTGGTAGTTAAAGCAGAAACTAGACAATACTTTTTAATTTTGTACTACTGATTGTACTCTCATGTTGGTAGATTCAGTAGAAACAAACCTGATAACCATTTTAACACCTAATTTAAAAATCAGAATGGAAGAAATTGTGCTTACATCTTGCTAGAGTTCAATCATCTAATATCCAGCAGGTTTGCCTTTTAGTGTGTACTAATATTCCCCTTCAATCATTCCCAAATTGTAGAAACCAGCTATACCAACAAAGTTTTGGTTCTTCATCGGGTTCAACAAAACAAAATAGGAGGCATGAAATTCAGTACCCAGACAGGGAAGGCAAATATCTAAGACAATCTCAGATATCTGAGCATGTGAGTAGAGGACTTGCGCCTTAGGTGACATTCGGTCAAAACAGTATTCCATGCCCCTCTGGCACAAGTGTGCAGAGGGCCAGCTACATTATTTACTACAAACTTCACTTTTAAAATTTTCGTTGCTTTTTTCCCCATAGTTTGAAAGAGGTGCCAGTCATGTAACATCACACTTGATGTGTCATTCCCTTTCCTCGAGGATTTGCGCTGAGGTGTTGATCCTGTCGTTTTCCTAGGAGAGGAATCGCTCTGGCCTCCCTTGGCGGCCCCATTTACGCAATAGGAGGTTTGGATGACAACACCTGCTTCAGCGACGTGGAACGGTACGACGTCGACTCCGATCGGTGGAGCACAGTCGCCCCCATGAACTCTCCCCGGGGAGGAGTCGGCTCCGTGGCCCTGGTGGTAAGTGACTGTTTACTCCCAAGTCAGGACCAACTGAGGAATCGATCTGCTTTTCAAATCTGCTTCTACAAGGCAGAACATGAGACCTTAAACAAAATGCAGCTGGTGGGTCTGACCACCTCTGGTCATCAAAATCCTATGGAACTGTGCAAAAAGTGAGGAGGATATTTAGGATAATACTTGTATCAAACTGAACTGTTTCAACAGTATTTGAGGTACTGGGAGCAAGTACTAGAACCCTTCTAACCACGTGGCTAGTGCTTCCTGTCTCACTCAGAAGTCTGGTTTGGCATGGTCACTATATTTAAAGGTACCGAATGCATCTGCACTTTAAACCTTCTGTTGCCATAAATGCTCTGCAAAATAACTGCAACATTACATAACTTTTTCTCTTCTTTAATTGGAAGATGGCATTTATGTTAGATAATTTAGTCTGTTACTGGAATTCTTAAATAAAAGTAAATAATTAGGACTGTGCGAATATACCAGGTTTTCCTATAATTTTAACATTGCTTATGGAAAGCTGAGTAAAGACAACTACATTACTAATAATCTTTCCCTATACAACTGTTTTCCAGAACCACGTTTATGCTGTGGGGGGCAATGACGGTGTAGCATCTCTTTCCAGTGTGGAGAAATATGATCCCCATTTGGATAAGTGGATAGAAGTGAAAGAGATGGGTCAGCGAAGAGCTGGGAATGGTGTCAGCGAGCTCCATGGCTGCTTGTATGTTGTCGGTGAGTAGGGATGTGGCATTTTGTAGTGCTGGTGCTGCCAAGTACTGGCCTGGGGAAGAAGCTGTTGTTGCTAGAGGAACTGGGGAACAGATAGACCTGACCTTTACTTGGTGTTCTTGGGCAGGAGAAGAGAGCAAGTACAACCAGGACACGCTTAAACAAAGGTATGTTAGCAAGGAAATAAAAAAGGAGTTGCTAACCCACATTTCAGGAGGGTTATACTGTTCAGGACAATATGTCTATATTAGAAAACCCTCTTAGACTCACTAGTCTTGGGTTTCCTTTTAGGAAATGATTTTTAAGTTCACACACTTTCAAAGCTTTTTAGTTGTGTTCTGAGTGTAGACAACAGTAGCTTTTTCGCGCTTATTCCACAGCCTGTTGTCCTGTGCGCTACCTTTTACCTGCTTTCCTGAGGGAGGAAGATGCCAGGTAGGTGTGCCATAGTGATAGTTGCAGAGCTCTGCCGTGTGTTTTATCATAAATGCTTACAAAGGTTTCAAGCAGAATGCTCCTCTGAGAGCTGCCCCAGCAAGGGGAAAGCATCACTGAAGTCTTACATGAGGAATTTTTGTTTCCTACTGAAGTATTTGTCAATGCTGTAACTTGAGAACTCTGCAAGAGTGTGTTTTGCATAAACTAAACTAAACTTAAGATTGGGACCATCTTTTTACTGGTCTTTGGGTTTTTTCCTGTTCCAAATGGGAAGCTGTTTCATTGTAAGTATGATGAATTCAAGGAGAAAAATAATAGAACCAGAACTCTTGCAACTTGAATAGAAGAAAACTGTCGCCCTGGGCGATGCTTGTACAATGACAGGAGGGAGAGCTGCTAGATTAATTTTTAGGAGCTTGGAAAGTTCTAGTAAAGAGGGAGCTGGACAGTACCCCTGAACAGTGAGAATAGCCTGATAATGCCAGTCCTGGTCATCACCTGCACCAGAAGTGGCTAAAAACGGATATATGTGATGGTTCTTTGCAGGTGGCTTTGACGACAACTCCCCACTGAGCTCGGTGGAGCGGTTTGACCCACGCAGTAACAAATGGGAATATGTGGCAGAGCTCACAACTCCAAGGGGTGGTGTTGGCATCGCGACACTGATGGGAAAGATTTTTGCAGTTGGAGGTCATAATGGCAACGTGTACCTGAATACAGTGGAAGCATTTGATCCCGTAGTGAATAGGTAATTTTAAATGTTTTATTTGGCTTAATAAGACAATGAAGTCTGCCTATATGAAAACACAACATAACAGCGTGCAGCAGGAGCCTAGCTGTTGTTTCCTGGTAATAATTGAGTAATATCCATGACTGTCAATATAGGACTGCTGCCTATGCCACCACGTTGTTCTTGTAAATATTTAAGCACCTCCTCCCTCCTCTGCTTCCTGTGCATCCCTTGTTCATTCAGTAACAATCTACAGAGAAATAATAAGCTACTGGGGTGCATTTTTGTGCGGGGCAAACAGCTAGGCTGTGTAAAAGAATTTCAGACACAGAAAATAAATACTTTCAGATTGCTCAGAAAGGACAGGAACTGACTTTTTTTTTTTTTCTCTCTGCCACGTTCTGTAGGTGGGAGCTCGTGGGCTCGGTGTCACACTGCCGGGCAGGGGCAGGCGTGGCCGTGTGCTCCTGTCTCAGCAGCCAGATCCGGGATGTGGGCCAAGGATCCAGCAACGTTGTTGACTGCATGTGAGCTCTGCCGCCTCCTCCAAATTCCAAAGGAATGATAATAGGGAAGCACTGCAGAGCTTTTAAACACTGTGTTTTGTATGGTAGGTTAAGAAATCAATCTAGTACATTTTCTTTGTGAAAATGGTACCTTCTGCAGCTGTAAAGCTTTTGGTGACTTTTTATCAATAGTGATACAGAAAAGCCTGTGATAACATGGAATAAAAGTGTGACTCACAGGAAAAAACCTGCCAAGAGCTGCAATCATCCCCTTTTTGAGAAGCTATAATTTCAGAATCATTTGAGGCAGCTGTTGCAGGGACTCATTATTACAGGAACTGTAAACCAGGCATGGGGAGAAGGCAGAAATTGTTACTGCTGAACTTCACCCAACAGCCCTGCTACATGTTTCCTGGAGGACTCGAGTGCCATTTAATATAACTTATTTTCTGGAATGAAGTCTTAAACATTTCCTAATTGTACAAGAGCTTTGTAACACAAGGCATCTCAAGTTTTAGAAGGTAATGACATCCCTGGTGCACAATAAAATAACTGAGGCAGAGAAGTTCACTGCCCACCTCCCAAGGGACTGCTGGCAGCAGTGGAACTCAGTCTGAACTGTCTTTCAAAGTACTTTCTTGAGCTAATACACGTGTTAGAAAACAGAAAAGATTCTTGACCTGAGTGTAGCCACTGCAATACCATTTTTATATGAAATGAAAGTGCATAATAAAATTTGCAGTAAAGACCTTTAAGTGCAACTCTTGGAGATGACACAACCAGTATCAGTATCCAGTAGCGACTCTGGTAATTCTCGAGGTACTGGCTCTTTTAAGAAAGTAGATAGATAGCCTCAGAACAGGTAGATAATGAAAAGCTTACATAAACCAAAGAGAATCAGCAAAAAAATAATTGGGAATAAACCAGTACTTACATAAAAAATTGTATGCAGGACTGTCAAATTCCTATTTCAAACACGTCTCGTTGTGCAATCAGAAACCCTGAATTCCGAGTAAAGTCCTGCTGGAAAGATTGCAGATTCTTGTTCCTGCATCACGTTGAAAGACCAGCAGCTGACAATCCTTTGTGATCAAAGTTTCACATTACCAGGTTGTTCCAAGTGACCAGGGAGAGCAGCAAACTTCTCTGCATTCAGGCCCGGGGAAGAGGCAGGACAGCATGAGCGTAAGGCACAGTTTTGCTGCTGAGTTACCATGGTTTAGCTTTCCTGTCCGAAATGGCTTGTACTTTGGTAGCACCCAGGGACAGGGTGAACGGTACTGTAAATAATGAAACATTGCAATAAACATTTGTACTTCAAAGGACTTCATTTGTAATATGACTGGAGCATGCTGTTGCTGGGAAGCATTACAATATGGAGCATTTTTTGGTTTCTGCAGTGTATAATTCTCAACAGAAAGCTATTGACAGCAGAGAAAACCCTGTGTTACAGCTGCAAGTTGTACCACCCTGCTACCTGCCTTGCAAGGCTGTGGTTACCCTTGTGGCTCTTAAGCTGACTAGGAGGGGTGGAAAGAAGGGAAGCAGGTTCTCTCTCTGGGACCAAATGGGTTTTTCTATGAATGTCCTGGCTAACAAAAACCCCCCAGGTTTTCTACCAAGTCACACTGACTGTGAAACCAAGTAGCCTGGCAGTGGTACATTTTTCCTCTTGGTGGGAAAGTGGGAGCACCCTTGAGGGCACCATGTGAGTAACTCGTGCCTGGACCACACTGACTGTAGTCACCTTCCAGGCACCAAAGGGAGAAGTGTCCAGGGGGAAATCAGGTGACAGCAAAGGCACTGGGATTCTGTACTGTGTGGGAGGAGCTCTGCTGTCACCCTGTGGCGTATGTAGGTCTGAACAGGATCCCAAGACAAGACATCTCAGTACTATTTCAGCACGCAGCCCTGCCCCAACACTCGGGCTCAGGCCTTCGGAGGTGAATCCTTAAGGACTGGCATGAAAACTGCGAAGCAGGTTTACAAGGAACAACCCCGTTGCCAGTACAGTGGTGTCCAGATTTTTAATCTTAGTTGGCACCAGAGCTACAAATATTTTGTGTGGAACTGTTTTTAGAAACACTACTGCTGGAAATGTGACAATGTCAAAGTATTAAAAAAAAAAAAAAGCAGGATTACTTTGGTGACAAACTGTAGCTACCCACCTGCACATAAAGCTGTTGTGATTTAACGCTGGCAAACTCATTTTGCTTCTCCCAGTACTGGCAATGGGATAATGATGACAAAGGAATACCCTCCCTGGTCCACGCTGGGGGACAGAGCAGCTCTTGCATTTGCAGTACTGAAGTTTGTGACCGTTCATGGCCAGGAAATCATTGCATCTAAGCATGATACACATCTGATCCCAAGTGTGGAATTGTCTCTGCTTATGTTAATGACCTTTTCCTGCATGTAAAAGCCTTGACCTCTCCCTTCAAAACTGTAAACCCAAAGATGCCTGTTAGTACATCCTTTAAATGCAACTTAAAAATCATTTTGGATGAATCAAGTGTGGTCACAGTTAATCACATGGGTTTCTGGCCCACTGATTTTACCGATGTCATGTGCTTTTGGGAGGAGCACAATCAGACTTCGGACCACTCTTGACCAGCCCTCTTGGCCATGTATCTCCAATTAAGGGGGTGCAGCCACTGCTTACAAGCCCCCCCAGCTGTCACCCACCCCACCTTCTGGGACACGCCGCCTCCCCATCTCCACTGCCCTGCGGCCCCACAGGCACCCTCACACACAGTGCTGCTCCTCACCTCGGGACTTGGACAGAAACCTCCCAAACCTTACCACTGCCAAGGGCAGCTGTGTCTTACGGAAAGTTTAATCTGAACAGTTCTGTAAATGGAAGATCAGCACAAAGGCAAAGATTTTCCTTTAAGTTATATTTCTGATTGCTACGCTGAAATAGTAATTTCTGATTGTTTTTGTTTTTTTCCTGAACATGCCATAATGCCACAATGATGCAAGGACCTTGCATGTATTAGTGTTTGATTCAATTTTTGTAAAATACCTCCTTTCAAAAGAATCGTAAATTCACACCGTATTATTTCCATTCAAAGGGGATTGTGGTCATTCGGTTATACTTTCACAGCTTCAAATGCTTTTAGTACTGCTCTTCCTCAATGGCATCATCATTCTTAATAGACCCATGCTTGCAGCAAAACTCTTTGGATTCGACATCCTGCTAAATACTTGGCTGTATCTTAGAAGGCGACATGTGATACTTGCATACTTTAAAATGTAAACAAAATACATACATGCACTCCTAGTCCCATCAGGAAGATTGCAGACTTCCCTCCTGTTTAAATACCGGCTGAGACAATGATTCCACTGGAACGCCTGCCTGCAGAGGGGGATGCAACCCTGCGGGTAACCGAGCCCGCGCTGGCAGAGAGCTCTGCTCACACCCTGTGTTTATCAGCACAACCAACAGGCATCAAGCAGCGGCCTCGGAAAGCTGCACGGGAGAAGCAGCGGGAGGCAGGAGGCAACAATGATCCCAGCGAGGCGAGGGAGGGATCCCCTGCCTGTCTCCAGGGTCTTCCTTCAGATGCGGTGGGATTAGGGGGCAGTTATTGTAGTGCCAGTGTTGTTAACCCTTTCAGGGTTAACACACTACACGGGGAGGGCAGACTGGACACGTCAGAAGCAGTTTGTTCATCAAAACCAAGGAACTTCTCTTGCTTGAGATCTGGTAAGGCACTGCTTTCTTTTAGAGCAGTGGGAAGGTAATTAAATGAAAGCACAACTGCTGCCCGCAGGACTGGCAGCAGGTGCTGAAGCCAGCACTCGGGTGAACAGCCTGTTTCTCTGCACTGCACCCCACTGCATTCCAGTGCAAGCAACAGTGTTAGAGACAGTCCTGCAGCTCTAAGGCTACTGAAGCACCAGGAGATTTTATGAGATCGTTTTGCTGCCCTGAACTTTGGTCTGCACTCACCTAAAATCAGGGGTGCCTTTGTGCATCCTGGGTGCAGGACCTCAGTTCTGTATCTCACTTCCACTTGCAACAACATTTTGATTCCTGGAGTGATTCCATCTCTTCTAGTAGTTGGAAACAAGCTGCATGAGAAATTCACATCATCAGGCAAAAATATCTACAAACAGCAATCACTGAGGAACAGGGTCAGGCCTGAGCAAACAAAGGTTTGTTAGAGATAAAATCGAGCGCTTAGAATGCAACACTGACTGTGCAGTTTCACAGCTCCAGCCCGACACAAGTGCCCTGAACCACCACGAGAACCAGAAGTTGTGTTCACCTTGTTGGCTGTGTGTTCCCTCTACCTGTTGAGACAGATGCAGGATGCTCAGCTGATCCCGTGTGACGGGACCACAGCTCCCTTGTGGAATGACACTGAGATTCATTTTACAAACAAGTTGTCAACAGGCGATAAAAATTCAGCCAATTAACCCATTCAAGCTTAATTAGAACAAATGCCTGGAAAATCCTTAACTCCAGACTGCTCCACAGTTAAGTGGGGCTTTCTATCTTCATTTAGGCTGCAACTGCTTTTAAAACTATATTTGGCATCACTGCAGTCCAGTTTTGCAAACCCAAGTTCCCTGTTCCAGATGCTCCACTTAAATTTTTTGCTATCCACTTTTACCACATCTTGTTTTCTAAAGCTTTGCATGTTCTCTTAACTGGAACTGGCAGCAAATAAAGCTTGCTCAGCCAGGAGATGAAACTTCTAGTTGTAATTCATTCTTGGCTCTATCATCAAGGTTGGTGTTGCTGCCACTTTGTGGCATTTTAACGCAGTTTCTTTTACTCCAGTGCAGTTTCTTTTTAAAGCTGTTTCAGCAGAAAAAAAAAAAAGTTAAAAAATAGTCAATAGGCAGCTATGTAATTTCCTCCGACTTGTCTGATCTGCAGGGGTTGTCGTGCTTTGTCACTTCAAAGAAAAAGCCCACTTAACACATAGCTGTGTAAGTTTTCCACCAAAAAGGGTGATCTGATCTTTCAGCAGGTGCACACCCCTACCTCAGGTGGTGCAGCAGCCACTGTCCTGGCAGGGGTAACAACACACACGGGCACTGGGCTGTGCTGAAGAAGAGAGAAGGCTGAGAGGGGATCTCATTTATGCATATAAATATCTCAAAGGTGGATGCCAAGAGGGTGGTGCCAGACTCTTTTCAGTGGTGTCCAGGGACAGGACAAGGAGCAATGGCCATAAATTGAAACACAAGAAGTTTCACCTCAATGTGAAGAAGAACTTTACACTGAGAGTGGCAGAGCACTGGCTTCTAAGTTTCTAAGTCTTCAAAACTGCAAAAACCTTCAAGGTGTTTTTTTTTAACAATTAAAAAAATAGCTAAATTAAGTTTCTAAGTTTCTAAGTCTTCAAAACTATAAAAAACTCGAAGGTACTTAACATCCTGGAGAAACAATTAAGGCATCTTTTCTTCCAGTCTCAGTAACTGTAATCCCTATCTGGTGTAGTCTAACAGGTCAGTGAGGCTACTGGTCAACACCAGAGCACACGACTTCAGCAAATATCTCTGGAAAAAGAGGAGAGAGAAAACATTTGATTGGTTTCATACAACAGGCACATCTGACAGAGGACAGTCAAAAAATGAGTTACTTTATTCAAAGGGGACTTGAAAAGCCCTTTGAATTTCAGCAACTGCCTTATTAGTGTGAGCATTTTTACAGCTTTCCTATAGCACATTGTGCTGATTTTCTTTTGCCAGTTTGCCAACAGATCATGGCAATGCATCCCTTCACCCAGAGTAGCTCACAAAACTATGGAAAATGACACTGCAAAGGCCACATGGGATGGCAGGTTACAGGCTGAACTGCACCCACTCCACAGCTTTTACAGATTCACCACTGCTTGCACCAGAGCAGAACACAACACTCTTAACAACAAAACTGTACAATAAAAAAAAGTGAGGCTCTGAGGTGGGATTTCCTGCAATCAGGTGCTGAGATTGCAAGGGAAGACACACCTAACATCAAATAGCTCCTCTCCTGGCTCTTTGAGACAGATTGACTGCCTGTTTCCCTTTCTCCTGATGCTCTGCAAGAGGGGGAACTGCTGGGGTCTCTCATGTTTCTTCACCATTTCTCTGCTCTTCCCAATTTCCCCTCACAATACAGGAAGTTCGGCAAATGACAAAATTAAATAAAATCCGCATAGGAACAAAGGTTATTCACCCACCCGTGCTAAGCCACCTGCTCTGTGAGGAGGAGTCAAAAGGTAGACAGGCACTGAAATATCCACAGGGAATGCTCATTCACCACAGAGCCTGCAGCCAACTCTTTGTGCAGCTGAAGCACCTGGCTGGAAGTATATTCATAGTTCCCTTTGGGAGTCAGCTTTCCAAAAAAACACTTGTGACCAACAACCACCTCAGTTAAATAAAGGGCTGTCTCGTAATTCAAGGGAAAGTGACTATCAGAGCTGAGGGGCTTGGCAAGGGGGCTCTAGAAAGTCCCTTACTGGACATATCTGTCTTTTAGGCATCAGCATCACTGCGAGTACCACAGCAGCTCCAGGGAATACCAAACAAACTTGATGCAAATTTCTCCAAGTGCCAAGTGCTTCAGGTGCCCCGCTGCTTTTAACACAGTGGCCTGGGGGGTGGGCACCGCTGCCCTACAAAGCTCTGCTTGGGTTGGAAGCTGAAGAAACCCACTAGTGCTGCCAGGGGGTTGACTAGCCACATGCTGACACAGCCTGCTGCCCAAATTTTATTTTATTTTTTTTTTTAATTTTTATTTTTGGAATTATTTTTATTTAATTTTTCATTTTTATTTTTATATCTATTTATATGTTTATTTTATTTTCATTTTTAATTTTGTTTTAAATTTTTTAAAATTTATTTGTTTTGTAAATTTTATTTTTATTTTTACTTTATTTTTTATTTTAATTTTTTATATTAGTATTTTTATTTTTATTTTATTTTTATTTTTTAATGTATTGCTATTTTTATTTTTACCTTTTTATTTTAATTTTTAATTTTAATTTTGTTTTTATTTTTTAATTTTTTTTTGAATTTTATTTTTAATTTGAATGTTGTCACCCCTTGGGGACCTGATGGGATTGACAGCGACAGCAGCCAATGGAACAATGGAACAATGCCCCTCCCGCTCGGGCACGGCGGGGCTGCGCCGGTGTCCGGTTGCTGGGTCCCGTTTCCTCGATGCCGGTTCCCGGTTTTTATAACATAAAAATTAAAATCGAGGATGGGATTCAAACACCTATGTCCGTAGCAAGAGTTGTTCCCCAGGCGAGAATTTACCCGCTCGGCCACGGGGTGGGAGGGAAGGGCCGTGCCGCCTTAGCCTTTAAGGAGAGAGGGGTGAGCCCTGGAGGCCGCCATTTTGTTGTACGGTGCATAAATAGGGGGGCGCCACGTTGCCCGGATCTAGGCGGCCGCCATGATGCTGTCCGGCGATTCAGGAGGACGCGGGGCGGTCGCTTGGATTTCAGCGCGCCGGCGGCCATCAGCACTGCGGAGATGGGAACCGAGAACTGGCGCAGCCCCGCCGTGCCCCGAGCGGGAGGGGAGAGCGCAGAGCAGGGAGGGGGCAGACAAGCACAGCAGCCCCCGCCGCCTCCCCATTGGATGCCGTGAACTTCGCTTCGCTCTCCTATTGGTCACGGCCCGACTCGTACCGCCTCTCCCATCGTTCCATTGGCTGCTGTCTCTCAATCCCGATAGGTCCCCAGGTCCTCCCGAAAACCTGAACAGAAAATAAAAAAATAAAAAGAAAATTAAAAAAAAAAGAAAATTTTAAAAAACCCCACCCAAATAAAAAAGAAAATAAAATTATTTAAAATATTATTTTCATTTTATTTTTAATTTATTTTTATTATATTTTTAATTTTTATTTTATTTTTATTTTCATTTCTATTTTAATTTTTTATTTCTATTTTCATTTTAATTTTTTATAAATTTTTATTTTATTTCTGAATTTATTTTTATTTTTTATTATATTTTAAATTTCTGATTTTATTTTTTAAAATTTGTTTTTATAATATTTTTATTTTTATTTTACTTTTTATTTTTATTTTTATTTTTATTTTAAATTTATTTTTATTATATTTTTATTTTAATTTTATTTTTATTTTATTTTTATTTTATTTTAATTTTTATTTTCATTTTCATTTAAATTTTTTAATGTTATTTTTATTTTCATTTTCTTTTTTAAAATTTTTATTTTATTTTTATTTTTATGGTATCCTGGGGTGCATTAGGAAGAGCATTGCCAGCAGGTCAAGGGAGGTGATCCTGCTCCTCATCCCTGGTGAGGCCACATCTGGAGTGCTGTGTCCAGTTCTCGGCTCCTCATGACAAGAGAGACACAGAGCTCCTGAAGCTAGTCCAGTGGAGGGCAACTATGATGATGATGGGACTGGAGCATTTTTCTTAGGAGGAAAAGCTGAGGAGCTGGGCCTGTTCAGCCTCGAGAAGAGACAACTGAGAGGAGACCTCATCAATGTCTATTAGTATCTGAAGGAAGGGTGTCCAGAGGATGGAGCCAGGCTCTTCTCGGTGGTGCCAAGAAATAGGGCGAGAGGCAATGAGCACAAACTGATGCACAGGAAGTTCCACCTGAATGTGAGGAAGCACTTTATTGCATGAGTGACTGTGCACTGGAACAGGTTGCCCAGAGATGTTGTAGAGTCTCCCTCACCGGAGATATTCAAGAGCCATCTGGACACAATCCTGTGCAATGTGCTCTAGGATGACCCTGCTTGAGCAGGGAGGTTGGACCAGATGACCCACCGCGGTCCCTTCCAACCTTGCCCATTCTGTGATTCTGTAAATACTGCTATGCTTTTTGGCAGGGCTGTGATTCCTCAAAAGTGCATCTGAGTTTACAGCACTGCAATCCCTAGAAGAATTATGTTAAACTAAAAGAAGCTCTTACTATTTCAGAAAAATGAGACTTGACCACTAGTTACTTTTAACTTCCTTCTCTCTAATCTTCTGTTTCTCTCAATCCTTAGTGCCTCTCTAATGCCTCAGTGAAGAGGCACCTAAAAATATATCATGAAGCAGAATGAGCAGAGGGGGATATTCAGCTGATAGCACTGTTTTGACGCTACTCCTCAGGAAACTGGTAAACCTTAAGCTGCTTTCCTCTGAAGAAAACAAGGCTTAAGCAGAGGATAATCCTGGGTTTTAGGTGCTCAGAAACACCACTCTCTTCTGCAAGTGGTAGGCTTGGTTTGAGAGTCTAGCAGGTTTGCTTTGCTGGGTAAGGCAGTGCAGATTTCACTCCAGGTTAGCTCATACTGAGGTCTGGTTCCAGGAAGTTGTAGCCCTGAGAGAAAAGAGCCCCAAAACTCCTCCATAGGCAGATGTTCTAGGAAAAGGGGATAACTAAGGGTGCAATTTCTGTAACTGACATGAGTAGTGCCAGATGAAATATAAGCAACTGACTGCTTGGGAGCTGTAATGAATCAGTAAGTCAGGAGAGGCCTCAGGAGTGTCATTCACACCTCAGGGGGTGCTTCCTATTGTTTTGGAATAGTGAGAGAGCAGGAATCATTACAGTGTCAGTCCTTCCCATTATTCAATTGTGCCCACTGGATACAGGGCTGCCTAAAGCAAGAAATATATGTGCTGCTGCTATGTGTGTCCCTTTTGAGCTTGTAGGACCTTCCTAGTGCAGCCTGCAGGTTGAATGCGAGGCACTTCCTCCAATTAGAATTTAATTGCCTTAGAGAACAGCTGAGAATTTCAATCTTTTTTTTTTCTTAGGCCCATCAATCTTGTTTCTTGAAGTAATTTGATTTCCCCCTCTCAAAGAATGCTAAATCTTCTCAGGGGCACAAGGAAGCATGTGAAGAAGAAGAAAATAATTTTCAGTGGAAATTGCAATACAATGCTGATTGTTTGCTATGAGCACTCCAGTGTACCTACAGCTGAATTCCTCAACTAGATGCAGAAGGACTACTGACCTTAGTAGGAGTCTGCCAGCAGCTGGGAAACAATAGTTTGAAATACTGCAGTAATCCAGGCCAAGACTGTGCTCTGATCCTGCTTCAGTATCTTAAAGCTGACATACTTTTGAAACTCTAGGGATTTTTAAGACTGTCAAATGTAGCTGCAATTTTTCTGGATTTTTCACAGTTTTGAGGTTTGTTTGTTCAAATGAACCTCTAAAGAATGGGAAAAGGGCTGTCAATGGCTATCACTAGAAAAATTGCAGGAAAGGATGTGTAGTACTATCCTTTTCCTGAAAATACCTGACTTTCCAGAGCACTGCCAGCTATGATTGAAGGAATTCATTCAGAGCTGCAGGCACTGCACGTTTTGTCACTGGATCACTACCTCTCTTCTGGCGATTAGCAGGCAGAGCATGGAGGCCAACATCCCACAAAATCCTAGGAAGCAAGAAAGACATTTCCAAGTAACACAAACATAGGCAACGGACAGACATAGTAAATTATGTAACTAGTATCCCAAATCTATGCCTATTCCTATGAAAAAAAATCCCTATTTCTACTTTTCCTATGTGAAACACCAGACGTAACCAGTGTGGTTTGTTACCACCACCCCAATGCAAACAGTAAAGATTCTCCCACAGAAATGAATTGGACAATACACCACAAGTTGCCACTCTATCCATGCAGGTAAGAACCAGGGCCTGCATAGCCAATGACACCCAAATATTTCCTAGTAGCTGTATCTGAGTACATCGAATTCTGATACCTGTATCAATTGTGTTGGGCACCGCATATGGGTCTGACTGTTGCACAACAGCCTGACAGTGAAGGCAGGTCTTCTTGTGTCTCTCCAGTCATTTCCCTACTGCATCATGTTATTCACTATGGACATCTGTAGCAAGAGACAATAGCTACCAGAACGAAGGATTATCTCACCCCATTTTCCATTTATCCTTTTCTCCAGGAAACAGGGCTTCTGTGACTTCACTCTGTCAGTTTTCCCTATCTTGTAACTTTGGAATCAATTGCCCAAACTCAACCTGACTTGCAGAAACACTGAGCATAAAGCTTCTATAGATTCTGTGGGAAACAGGCAGCCAGGCAGATGAAAACATGTTCACCTGGAAGAAAGGCAGTGTGAAATCAACTGTTCATCAGTAGCAGAAAACTCAGATTGGCTGGACCAAGGACACAAATCTGTAGAAAGGCAGACTAGGCCCAAAATTCCTGGAAATATTATCTGTTTTTTCTCAGTTAAATATGCTGGTAGTTTCATCTATGTAGTTACACTTGGCCAAGTGATTGCATTCCTGCCTTGGTGGGGCTCATCAAGCATTTTTGTCAAGACACTAAGCAACCAGGAAGAAATTACTCCAAGCCCTCTATTTCTTGGTTTGTTAATCTGTGTCTGTTAGAGGTGATTCTAAAGCTTCTTGTTTTCACTGAAACACGTTTTTCAGGACCATTGGTTTATCCAGTCCCTCCAGATATAGCACACCAGTGACTTGGAAGACTTTCAAACATCATCCTCAAAAGCCTCAGTTATAGTACACCAGAAGAAAGGGTCACAAAGTACTTAGATATTGCCACTGGACTGTCACTGGAGAACTCGTGTTCCCTAAGAACACCATCTGCTTTCTGTCTCAGCCACAGTCAGACTAAAGGGCTTCAGATGGAGGTAAAAGAATAAAAAATCTCATCAGTAAAACTCCCCTTTGTAGGGAGCAAAATGTTTCTTCTTAGCTTCCATAGCTAATAAGTTTCAAAGACTGATATTAGTACAATATCCAGACTCCATTCTGTATTCAAGTGTTAGATGTAGGTTTGGACATACCACTATGGCTGACTCCTATCACAAACCTGGTGCCCTATCTCTGGGTAATATGATCCTTTTACATCAATTTGTCTTAAAAATCCACATTGAAACATGGGATTTCTCAAAGGATAAAAATCCTGAATTTCACCCTAAGTAATAATGAATTGCTGATCCAATTAAACATTAAAATCCATAATGAGCTGGAAGAGATTGGCATGTGTAACTAGCATAAAATGGGGTATGATTGCAGCTGCCTGTCACCGTAAACAGCAACGGCTGTTTGCAAACCTTGTGCACATGAAATTCACAATGTATTTTTTTGCCCTATTTCCTCTGACCCTCTTTTACTGTTTGCACTCTTAGAAGCTATTGAGAAGATGTTGTTCTAATTTAAGTGTAAAAATACAGGTTGAAATTTGTGAGAAAATGATAGAACACCTGGTCAAAATCTTGCTGAAGTCTATAATCAATAGTCCATTTTAGTATTAGCAGCCTTTGAGTGAAACTTCAATTATAGCAACATGAACTCTGTCCAGTTAGCAATGAAGAACAAGCACCATGTTCCTTTGGACAAGCCTATTTGGAATGAATACTATTTTTCAAAACACAAGTAGAGATACCCTTAGCCCACCAGAAACCAACAAACAGTTTTAAAGGCTCAGCAGAGGCTGAGATAAAACAATTGTGTTGCTATTAATAAAATGAAGCCTCCAGCTTCAATTCAAACAGTAAAGAGTATAATGAATACTTACTGAACTTCTGAACAGATATTTCAGATGCATCTGCCTGCAGTGAGCAACTGAAAAGCCAGCATGAAAAAAGTCTTGTCTCTTTAAAGCTGCCTGAGCAAATGCATCTGGTAGTTGTGCCTATTCATATATGATTTTGGTAGAGAAAAGTAGAATGGATGCAATAAGTCTGATACACAGTTCACTTCAAAAAGAAATGCAGATGGTACCTTTTGTTGTATAACTGTTAGTAGCAAAAAGGATTATGTTCATTGATAGTTTTTGGCAGATCTTACCCTCAGAGCTCCGGGATACTATTTGGAGCTGAAGGATACTACTTTGGTGAAATTATAGTAGCAATAATTCTAGATGAAATAGCAATTGGAGTTAAAGGCATTTGGGAGGGTTTATTAAAAAGTGAGAAATTAATTAGTTGGTAATGGGAATCATATACTGATGGGAGAAGAATCTGGCAAGCTGTAGAAGAAGAGCTGTGACCAGAAACTTTTAACACTGGGGCAGGCTTTGCAGAAGCAGTAGTTGGGAATTTAATTTATAAAGTAAAATCCAGAGGACAACGAATGTCCAGAGAATCTGAAGTAATGGAGTACAAGACAGAGACTGTAAACTCATGTGGTTCAAAGCACAAACCAACCCGACACTGATTGTAAGGACAGAAATTAACTGTATCTAGTAAGGAAAAAGCCTCTACTTGGACACCCACATCAGCCTGCTCCCATGGAGATTTTGCTATGAAAGTGTTCTTGCCCACTCTCTAGCTGGGCCTGAACTCAGTTTTGCCATATGGAATTGCCACTGATAAATTTCTGATACATAAAAATGGGCATCCCTTTCAGCTTTACCAGACTTAGTCCCTGAGGACAGAACTATTTTTCTGACAATTTCCAAGTCAGCCTTATAATTAGATTCTAAACCAAAACACAAGAAGAATCTTTACCTTTCCTTTGATTCAAATTACCTTAACAGTATAAAACATTTCAATCTTCTCACATTTGTAAACAACGACACCCACTACGTAGGCTCCACCTGGGGGAAAAAACAGGCTGTAATGAAATGAAAATAGCAATTTTGATGCAGTGAATTGAAGAATTAGATCAAGAGCTAAGTCTGTTCTTGAAATGCCTCACTTTGGTATCAAAGTTTATTTTCTAAAAAGTTGAGTGTGTGTATGAATGTCTGCATGTCTGAACATGTACATGGGCATTTAAATAACTACATATCTCAGATAATTAAAATGATATGATGATTGCAGGTATCTCAGGCTTCTCCATTTATGCAAATTAGCTCACAGCCCCAGAACAGCTGTTTTTTTCACAATTTATTACTGCTGCAGAATGACTTTACACATTCAAAGCACTTCAGTCCCGGAATTTAAACACTTAGAAGATTCTGCACTGACAGGTCATATTCAAATTATATATTCCATTAGACCATACCCCAATAAATAATTGAGTTTGATTTTGTTGTTTGTATTGCAGGTTCAATTATTTAACCCTTTTGGGCTCAGATATTTTAAACAAAATATATTTAAATGCTGATTTTCCTGTGAAGTATCAAGGCCAAAATCTGACAGGCATCTTTCTTGAAAAAAAAAAAAGATAAACACAAAACTCAGAATTCATTAATAAAATCACCCCTACTTGATAACAAAGCTTTGAGAGTGAGAGCTTGCTGCTGCAGGTCTTACTGTAGGAAGAAGGGAAGGATGAGTGTTAACCAAGGGTTTACAAGGGGAAACTGCAGCAGAATCAAAACTGCCTTACAGAGGCACCACTTGTGGAATGTTACTGATTGTCTTGTGTTTGTAAAAAGGTTATTATGTAGGTCAGAATTAGCACTAGAGAGAGATAATTCAGACATGAGTCTGCAAAGTGAAATCCTCAGCTGGAGTCTACATAGGGGGAAAGATCCAAAATCAAGCTCACATTTTGTTAAGAAACTCCAGTGTTTTGACTATGAATGAAAATCTTGTTAATTTGATTATGAGATTAGACATATTTAGACATTTAGACTTGAAGGCATCCAAGAAGACAGGAAACATGCTTCTTCAAAGGAGGAGAATAGGCATGGAGAGGAAGGCTAATAGAGACATAATTTAGTATGATATAGATGACTGAAAACTGGCAAAACACATGAAAGGCAAGCTAGTGTCTATTTGCCTTCCTCATTGACTGAGAAAAGTTATTTGTTAAAGGATGTCATGGAAAAGATCAAATGCTGAAGCAATGTGTGCAGCAGCATAATATATAACTCAGTGATCTCAGCAGGAGGAACTCAAGATTTGGAGCACACAATTTCTCCTACTGTGAATTCAAGCTGAGCACCATCAGGACTTTGTATTTCCATTTGAAAATGAATTTCCATTTGGAAATGGGTGAATGGCAGCTAGTCGTCATACAACTGATGACAAGCAGCAAGAGGCATTAATTTGCACTCATATCTGACTTGATCAGTATTTTCTGTTCAGAACTGTGAGTCCTGTCCTCCCTAAAAATATATATGTCTTTTACTAAGCGTACTGATTTATACTTTCAGAAATTTGCTATTCAGTAAAGGACTACTCTCTTCAGAATCAAGTAGATATTAATAAATCATTAAATACTTTATTTTTCAAAGGATGATGATTAATTACTGTTGCTTTGTGATTCAATGGCAAAAATCCTCATTTGTCACATAGATCAGAGAAAGGCAAACTGTAAGGGAAGTTGCAAGGACCTTCCAAGTCCAGTCTTCTTTTGAGACAAGGTGGAGTACTCCCAGTCCATTCCTGATGATAAAAAACAATTCCTGAAAACCTTAGAGGTTTTCCTGTCCCACGTTTGAGCTCGCATTTATCTCACTTCCAGTATGTCTGTATAAACTTTCTCCTTTCCTTTAGTGTCCCTTGCTAATAGAAACTTTATTCTGTGCAACACCTTTCTGCTGTGATCCCTTCATAATTAAATTCTTCTCATAGTCTTCCAGTGTGCGCCCTTATTTTTGTACTCTGTCCAATTCCTTCTACATTTTTAAGTTACAGAAAACCTCATGTTGTAGCCACAATCATCTCTAAACATACTTTTCCATTCTAGTCAGATTGTCATTGACTTCTTCATAATGAATGGCTTTTCCTAACTCTTTATCAATCCTTAAGCTTAACTTTAATTATCTCTCATTTTCTTCTCTTTAAAGAAATAAAGTAAATCCCCATGATCTTTTTAATCCCACTTACCTGTCTTTTTTGGATTCACAGTAGATTCCTCCCCACAAATTAATATCAAAATCTAAACCAGACATTTCATTTGCTTTCCAAAACCAAAAGTTATCTCCAGCACCCTCCAAGGATTCAGTGGTCTGTGATAGCACAAGTTTCCTAGAAAATCTACAAATAACATTTTTAAATATCAAGACCTAATTTTCCTCCCAAGCAAAGAACACCCTTTCTTGTCATCGTGCCATTTAGTAGCATTTTCATCTACACAAAAGCCTCCCTGCAGCAAGGTTCTCCCTCTCCTTTCTTTTTGTTGTCATCTGTGTATTAATGTCTCCCAATTTCCTGCAGTTGTCCCTCTGTCTTCCCTGCTCTCTCTAGATAGGGAGAGCAGGGTCTGAAGAAATTTTTTTGTGGTCTGTTCTGTTTTCCAGAAATCAAGTGACTTCCCCATTACCTAGACTCACACACTCAGATGGAATCATCACATCCCATTGATTCACAATTGGAGCTGGTTCTCAAAAACCTTCAGCAATCTGGGAACACAAGGCAAAGCTCAATAGTATTTGCTCTGAACAACAGAGATAAGATGGTCATTGACCTCATTTCTTTCTGACCACTTGTTCTATTGAGCAGCTTCTTCTTTGTTGACCCCAACCACTAACATCACTGCAAATAAATATTTTGTAGGTATTTTCTGCCTTTGACCACAAGTCAGCATATTTTAGAGTCCCGATCACTTCCCAGAGAGCTAAAGTTCCTTTAAAAGTCTGAGTCTATCTTCAAAAAGCTTTAATGATCCTTCACATCATAGCATGACACATGAAGAACTCCATGATTTTACATGTGTAAAACCTGAAACATGAAAGAAGCAAAAGGATTTGCCTTTTGCAAGATAGGAGGATTTTGTATGACAACATGGGAGTGTCTGATCAGATGATAATCATTGCCAGATAACCTATCACAATCATGGAAGCCTGAAGATCCTTTCATTTTCACCCCTTATTTTTGCAGTATGGTTCCTATGGTAAATGCTTAATGTAGCAAAGATTTCTTGGATATTCTCCTGGGGCTTATGCTTTGGTCTTTTCTGCCTACTCTTCTCTGAGAGTTCTTATCTTCTAGAGATAATTATGGCATTCATTAGCAAAGTGACAATGAAGACCTTGTCACCATTTTTAGTCATGTGGTCTATTACCCCACTGATCCAGGTAACTTAGATTTGCAGCATTAGTGGGGATAAACCACCTAATTATCACAGCTTTTTGCATTTATTTGAACATAGAAGGGTAATAGGGGCAAGTGGCCAAAACTGAAGTGGAACTTACCATTCTCACATACACTTGCCAACAGTTTTAATCTAGACAAAGGGTGCACTGTTTGCTGTTAACAGATACAAATTCTTTTGCTACTGTAATTGTAGGTTAATCAAAGTAGGTGAATCAAAAGTGTGGATTGTAAGACAATTATGTGTATCCCTGCATCATTCTTCCAGTCATAAAATGGTAGTCAGAGCTATTTTAAGCTCCTGAAAGCAAGTGGCTTATGTCTGCATTTTGTCAGAGCTTCGAGGCGCATACAAGCAACCAACATTGCTGAATTTCTTGATTTATCTTCAGTTACACCCTCCATTAAGCACTATGTTGACCTCTCTAAATGTTACATGGGTAAAAGAAGAAGGCACATCAATTACTACATACAGACCCAGAAAGAAGAAAATTCTCACAGTTTTCTAATATTTCATGTTGTGGCAGAATTACATCAACATTTTTTGGGGGGTCATTTATCGTCTTCTGTAGTTGTATGTTCTTGAAGAATATCCAGACTTCCTGGGCTCCTTTGCTCTTCAGGACTGCCTCTGAAGGGACTCTGTCAATCAAGCTCCTAAACAGGACAAAGTCCTGGAAGAACAAGGTAGCAGTTCTGCTAACCTCCATCATTTCCTGATGGCTGTGCCCAAGATGGCCTCCAGCCATCACATCAGCCACAGGTCCATCGGGATGCCTTCCCTAGTAAGGTCACTCACCAGCTGTGTCAGGAAACTCATAGTCTGCTGTCTGCTATACTGTATTTCAAGCAGACACCTGGTGAGTCGAATTCCCCCAGGAGAAAAAGTGCTAGCAATTCTTCTAGCTGTTTACAGCATATTTTGTCTGCCTCTTCGTCCTGGTTGGGTGGTCTATAACAGACCCCCACCATGCTGCCTTGTTGGCCTTCCTCCTAATTCTTGCCCATAAACACTCAACCCTATCATCACCATCATCAAGCTCTAGACAGTCAAAACACTCCCTAACTTACAAGGTTACCCCACCTCCTCTCCTTCCTTGCATATCCCTTCTGAAGAGTTTATAGCCACCTATTGCAGCACTCCAGTTGTGTGAATCACCCCACTGTGTTTCTGTGATTGCATATATATCATAGTTTTCCTGCTGCACAATGGCTGTGAGCTCCTCCCTCTTGTTGTCGGTGCTGCGTGCACCAAGAGAGGTCAGATCAAAGGACCTCGCTAGCATACCATGCCTCAAATCAAGGTTGCTCTGCATTTCCCTTTCCAGATCACTCCTTCTCTTCATGCATATTGAATGAAAAGAGTTCAGCATTTTATTTGCACCTCAGAGAACTCCGTGCCATTAATTTTTAACATTTCTTCACTGTGGCACTCATTTAGGATCTCAGAAACTCAAGCCATTTATCAGAGAGGGAGAAGCTACAAGTGCAATTTCAGTCCCCTTTAAAAGGTGCAGATCTCAGAGCAAAGTGCAAGTGTTAGAGATAAAACATTTCTCAGTCTATTACAGTTGAGGATATGTCAGAACATAAATATAACTCCATCCTTTTAAGCAGCAAATTTCTCACTCTACTGCAGCTTATGGAGCAAATCTCAGATCAAATCAGTGAGAGCCAGAGGTAAATTACTCCTTAATACACCATAATTTAAAATGTCTCATAACTCACTGTACAGAGCACAAGGTTCAGAGTGCCTTTAGCTTCAGTGTGAAAGGCAAAAATGGATAATTTAGAATCGAGGAGAGCAGAAACCTATAAGAATTAAATAGACCCATGCCAACTTTGATGACAATTATGACAGTGACAGAAGGCTTTCATTTTTAGCAAGTGATGTGGTCCCTTCACTGGCTATATCATCCCTGGCTGTTGACCATGACTTGGATATTTCAGAGGTCCTCTCTGATAGCAGGATGGTTGAAACACAGTACATCTTGTTTCCAGCCTCACTTATTGCTAAGCACCTGTTCCACAATCATGACGCTGAGAAAACATTGACTCTTTCAAGTAATTTCTGTATAGATCTTTTCTGAAGTACTGTAAGGACCTTCCCAGGAGTTTTTGTCTCAAAGGTTAGATTTTGACTCACATGACACCTCATATTCTAATCTCTCTCTTCCCATCAGTTCTGTGTCTCATGATGAGATAAATCATGGCAGAGTCTGGCTTACAAGGACAACTGTACATGTACGTATGTATGTGTAGTAACTCCCAGTGCCACTCTTCAAAGTTTTTTTTTCTACTGCTTTTTAGTATAAAAATGCAGATAATATTTATGGTCATTTGATTTCTTGATCAGAAACAGAATCCTCTGCATTTTCTACAGAAAGCTAGAGTCTTTTGTGAAATCAATTTGAAGAATTTTTTTTTAATTGAAAATTAGTCTGCATGTTACAGTGTTACAATGCAACCCAGAAACAAGAAATTATATTCTCATTTATTTATCTATGGACACCAGCCAGAGAACTCAGAGAACTTATCTACCCAGGACATTGTGTTTCCCCACATATCAGTGTGGACTGTGTGCTGGAATAGTATTTGGTCCAGATCCTAAGCGGTATTTGGGATCTTGTGCCCAGAGACCTAAAACTTCTCTGAAGCTCTCCCTTACATCAATCCTCTCCACAAATATAAAAGTCAGGGCAATATAGACCTAATATTTCAGTTCAACTTCATGTCAACATAACATGAAGTGGATTTTGCTGGATGATTTAGAAGGCTCATTTGCTTCGATGATATAGCAAGGGCGTGTAACAGATCCTTCATTTTCTAGTGGAGACAAGATAATCTAATATATTTAGAAAAAGAAAAGATTTAGATCAGATATTTTAACTCTCAGAGGAAAAAAGACTTTCAAATTCCTTTAATCTCTCTCCCTCAATGTGATTGTGACTTTAACACCTGGAACACAAAGATATATTTCTTACTGTTTCTCAGAGAGTTCTGGTATCAAACCTAACTGAATCAAAAAGCCCAATTTTAACACAACCAAGAAAAAACTCTTCTCTGTATAAGCAGTGCACTCTGGGTCAAAGACAACCTTTCTATGGAAAAAATGTTGTCCCTATCACTTAGCATGTTTGAAAGCCACACAAACCCAACCAAATTTCTAGCCTGCTGCTGAGACTGTATTTTCATTAAAGGACCTATGTTTTCTCTGCAGATTTTAGTTTCAAAGCCACACCACCATATAAAGTCATGAATTCGGGAAAATATTGATAATTTTTTAGTGTAACAACACTACCAGTCTTGAAACTAATGCCCAAAACTAGAATCTAACCCACAGGCCAAGATAAGCAGCTATTTTTAATTAAGAGGTAATATCTCTCTTCTCATGGATGCAGCAGGGAGAGCTGAATGACTACACAGGTGTCAAAGGAAAATTCATCAGGAAACCAGGGCAGGCTGTGCTACAACAGGAGAAATTATTCCTGGCAGAGGGTCTAAACCAAGCTCTAGAGCTGGCAGCTGGATGACCTTCCTTCACAATGCTGCTGAGAATCATCACAGTCTCACCCAGATACAACACAAAAAATCAAGTATTCCAGGGTGAATTCTGTTTCTTAAAGAAACTATTGCCAACAGCTTACTAGAATTAGCACCACTGTATCTCAGCGCTGTGCCAACAGTCTTGCCTGGGCACCATAACCTACTCTGCTCCGTGTTATAGACACATACACATAGATATTCTTTGACCTTTGGACTTAGTTTTCTAAATGCCATGTGTTTAATCATCATAGCTGCTACCTGAAAGATTAATCACATTCCTTTGCAAGGATTACTTGTTTTATCCACACATGCTGTACTGGGGGTTTTGAGAGAATGGAGGCTTTTAATAAAAAAAGATAGGAATATAATAGCAACTTTGTGTATGCTGCCTTCTGAGTCGTTGATGTTGCCCCTCAGGACAAGTGCATTTTATTGGTAGCAATTTTGCCTGACCCTCCCACCATACTCCTCACCTCTCAGAACGACATTTAAGGATCATAGAATCATAGAATCATAGAATAGGTTGGGTTGGAAAAGACCTCCAAGATCATCAAGTCGCCTCTGAGAGCATGACAGCAGAAACATTGTTACATAAAGAAGAAATTTTGACATATGTTTGTATCTTTTCTAGCTTCTTGCTCTTTTCTCTTGGCTGTCATAGACCTCTCTGACAAGGACTAAATTTATCAATAATATTGGAAAGAAGAAAAGAAAAAAATGTGGTGCTTTTAACAGCAAAAATATGCACAGAAAATTTAATGTCAGCATTAACAGTCTTGAAAGGTCTGTTTATGGGTCTTCACTGTCATCTTCAAAGCTGAGGTTAACATGAACTGTATCTGTTTTGTGTGATGGCAATCATGACAGTGAATGATTTCAGGATGACTTGATTTTGAACAGCCAGAGTAAGGACTGCAGTAACTTTTGGCAGACATAAACCCAGACAAAAACATCAGTGATCTTTTTTCCACCTTCTCTATCTTCTTCCATATTGATATTAGTCATGACAGTTCTAGAATCATAGAATAGCCTATGATGGATGGGATGTTAAAGATCATCTAGTTCCAATCCATCCCCATGTGCAGGGATACCTTTCACTGATATTGGGGTTTAGAGATGTAACGAGAACTAATAGTTTTTGCAACAGAATGTACCATATAAAATTACTGTGTAACCCAAACCTCAATTTAAAGAAACCAGCCACGTAAGGTGAGGAAACAATGAAGAACGGAGATGAAACAGCTGAGCAGGCAATGCTGGGTTGATGTATAACCATGAGTACTGTCTTAAAGTTCATAAGGCAGTCACTGAGAACTTTGGGGTCTGCAGACAGAGACAAGCACCAGAGGCCCTTGGTGAAGCCCCTCAGAGACCTTATAAGAAATGTATATATGCTAATAAGTGTTGGGAAATGTCATGAATATGTAACAGGAATGCAAGGAACAAAAACGAATAATCATGTAATTCTGACATATAAGCTGTAGTGAAGATACCTCTTTGAGCACTTTGCTGAACTGATTCCCAGGGCACCAAGCATGCTGTGATCATTCCAACATGGAGAAATAAAAGAATGCTTGGCTTCTTCACAACTTGAATCTTAGAGGATTCTTATAAGAGCTCATTTTAGGCAACACACTAGACCAGGTTGCTCATGGTCCCATCCAACATGGCCTTGAATGTTACCAGCCGTCCACCACTTCTCTGGGCAACCTGTTCCAGTGCCTCACCACCCTCGCAGTAAAGAGTTTCTTCCTAATACCTAATCTAAACCTACTCTTTTTCAGTTTGAAGCCATTTCTCCCTGTCCTGTCACTACAGGCTCTTCTAAAAAGTCTCTCTCCACCTTTCTTGTAGGCTCCCCTCAGGTACTTAGCAGGCTGTAATTAGGACATCCCAAAGACTTCTCTCCAGGCTAAACAAACCCAATTCTCTCATCATTTCCTCATAGGAGAGGTGCTCCATACTTCTACTCAACTTGGCGACCCTCCTCTGGTCTCTCTCCAACAAATCGATGTCCTTCCTGTGGTGGGGACCCCAGAGCTGGATGCAGCACTGCAGGTGGGGTCTCACCAGAACAGACTAGAGGGGCAGAAGCACCACCCTTGACCTGTTGGAAGGTGAATTCCCTTCCCCAGAAGATTGCTTCTAGTCCTCTTTTTCAACCACATTTACAAAACTTCCACTTTGACAAGTTGGTAGAAATCTCCAACCTCCAGGAGAGCAGTGGTTGGGTTTAGCTGCTGAGCACATCCAGAAGTTTTGTAACTGCCTGTCCTTTCATGGCATCCACTTTCCCACAGCACAGACTTCCTATGGCAGGTAAGCAAACCAAAGCATATGCTGTTTCATGGGAACCTCAGCCTCTGGTTACGTTCTGAGGTTTTACAGCAGAAGTTCTGCACTGCTCTATTTCAGACCAATATTGAACAGGTCTTGTAAAATGTACAGGTTTTGTTCTGGACTTGAATTGAGAACTGGTTGTACAATAACAGATTATAGTGAAATACAATATGTGTTTCTACATTGGCTTCTCACTTTCTTCATATCTAAGATGCAGAGAAATATCTTCTGTGTATCAAGAGAAGAATTAGGAAATTACTCATAGTCTCGGACAATTTTATAATGACATTGACTGAATCTCCTATTCTGAGACACTGTAGTAGCTTCAGAAAATTAATTGGTCTTGGGTAACAATGAAAAAATGTGGCTTTTACATAAATCACTACTTGTTACAACAACAGGAGATTTTCTGATTTTTTATATTTTTAGTATCTTCTAGTGATGGCTTAAAATAATTTGCAAAAACAATACTTTGCTTTTGTTACCAGAAGTTTTTACCATAAGGCTACAAAAGGCTTTGTGCTTTCAAGACAGTGATGTGCTGTGGGAAAATTAGTGTGTCATTTAATTTTATTTTTGAAAATAAAGTGGCAGCTTTGCCTCTTTATTTCAATTTTCTTTTGTATGGTAATAACACCACTTCAATCTTGAGGTTCATGCCCTGCCTGTGTGATTTAAAATCATACAGAAGTTTTCTATGTGCAGCTTCAGTAACTTTCACGAGCTGAAAATTGGTTAGAAAAAACTGTAAGGTGAATCTATAGATAATAATGTTGAACTCCTTTTAAGATTAGTTGTAACTAGGAGGCGTGTTATGATGACAACTTTTTGGGAAAAAAAAAGATGAAGTGTGGTGGAACAATACTAGCTAACAGGCAAAAGTCTTTTGCAAACAATAAGCATATTCTTTACCACATTGTTCAAAGAAATAAATACTTTTCCACTTCCTTACACAAAAAGAGAATGTGAACAAATCTTCAGCAGTTTCTTCGGGCACATAAAGAAATTTTATTGACATTCTTGGAGATAGAACAGAAGAAAAAGCAAAAGATGGGGAACAGTGGAAGGAACAGTCAAATTGCCTTCATAAACAAGGTTAGGATTGTTTAGAAGCCAGGCAATATATGTCTGTGGACCTAGGAGGGTTAGGTAGGAAAGGAGATTTTCCTAACACTTTCTCAATACTTTCAGGAGGCATGTGCAAGTATCATCATCTTTTGTTTAGAAGCAAAGCTTAAAATTCAGAAAGCACACAACAACAAAAAAAAAGTCACTATCAGCAGCATTCAGAATGAAAGACACTTGGATTTTATCATTAGCATCATTCTAACTACCCTCACATATCATGTGTACTTAATGGGGTTCTTATGGTTCCCAGTTTCTTACTAAGGCTGATGTACAACGGAGCTCTTCATCCTGGAAGAATGCAGACAGTAATCTGAAAGGCACTTCAAAAATCTTAGGTGAAATAAAGCTAGTACTAATGTCTGCCATTTGAGTCTGATCCTAAGAGGTCCATGGCAGCATTTTCTCTCCTGGCTTGAAATGTATTTTTGAATTCCAAGGAGAATAGTCCATAACTTTCTAGTCAATAGAAGACCTCAAAAAATGACAGACACTAGAGATAGAAAGAAATACATATGGGGTAGCCTTCAAGTGAAATGATTTCTCCCATGTGATGTTCAATTTCAGTAAGCTGGTGAATCTGCTAGTTACACCATTACTTAGAAAAAAATCTGCTCTTGGAGATCAGAATACATGGTGAAACAACACTAGGCCCTTTTTTGTCTTTCAAGGAACTACAGTTTTATTCTTTTACATCAGGTCAGTATTTTGTGTTCATGTTCCCCTCTGTAGTTATTTAAGGAAAAGGTCTCACTTCCAGAAATCCGTAATTCATATGCAGGATAGGCAGACAATTTGTAGTGGCAGACCTAAAAACCCAAGAAGAGATGGCGGAATATAAAGACATCTTTTTAAGCAGGTATTTCATGCTACTGTAACTAACTGATGTTCCTGACGCCTCTGTTGACACATTTACAACCTTCCCCTAGAAGGTTGGGCATTCATGTATCTTATTGAAAAGGAACAAGCATCAAAATTACATTGTATGTCTCGCAACTTTCAACAGACATTTTTGTTTCCCTAAGATGAAAGAAGTGCGTCCATACCATGGAGAAGATGTTTTTCCAAGTGTTTTTTATTTAATTCTTTGCTGAACTGTATCTCCATTTGAAACAAAATATTTCAATCTGCCACCTCAACACCAAGATGCCAAACCAGTGAGCATCTATGTCCTTTTGGAGACAAAATGGGCTTCCTAATTTTCAGTCATTAAAATTAGCAAAAACATTGCCAAAAGTGACATTGCCTTGCAGAGAATTTCCATTCCAATGAAGTTTTTTTATATCAGATTGCATCTCTCTGCTTTTAAACATTTTCACAGATTGGAGGCCATCAGGAGAAAACTAACAAAAATTTGACTGAAAAGGGCTATGGCAGTAAAAACAGGGCTTGATGCATTGCTTACAAACCCTGGAATAGGTTAAGTCTTCTAGCTTATTGCATTTTGTTTCATTGTCTTAAAATAGAACTGTACCCTGTGCTCTGCAAGGTTTATGTAAGGGTTGGGGAAAAAAACCAACAAGGCACAGTTTTCTTCTATATGCTTTTTATAGTAAAATCTGCTGAGAGTTGGGGACTGTTTATATCTTATTGCCTGCTGTGTCAGGTTAAAAACAAAGCTATGCAGCATGATGTATGCATCCAGGTTATGGAAAAAGTATCATCAGGTTCTGAATTAAAGAGCAAGGTCATGTAAAGTATTATGTCTCTGGGAAATACTGCTATATTGTGAAGATACTGCTGAATTTGAGATTTCTAAGTAGTTACTGGACATACATCAGATACGAGCAAAAAAATGAATGTGGAAAAAAATTTACAATATCTCCTTACAAGTGAGATAGAGCCTGAGATGTACACCCACGTGGGAAACAACTTATCAGTCCCAAGAGTCACTTAAATACTTACAGTAAAGTTTTCTTCCCTAATGAAAGAGAACCTTATGAAAGTTTCCCTCCCCAATAAATGCATGTTTATATTTGCTGTACTGCCACTCATAAATATTAATGCTATAGGGTGAATGATGGTTTATTTGTAAAGAAAAAGCTAGTTATGGGTATCTGTGGGAATCTGGCAGCAAAAGCTATTTTGAGTTGGGGACGTAGCGTAAAATAGGATCTGTGGGAAAAAAATGTAGGAAAAATATGAAAGCATATTAAATAAGAAAAGTAAAACCAAATACTGGGAAAATTAAAGGATGGAAGAAAGCCTGGCACATGAAGTTCTCAGGATTGTTTTGTAGGAAGGAAAGGGAAAATAAAAAAAAAGAAGTCTGAGAAACCAAAGTCCTTGGAATTTTGCTCCTTGACATTCATGAGGCACAGGAAGATGTTGTAGTAAGTCAGATTGTTGTAAAAGGAGTTAAGGTGGAAGATAAAACCTTTTAAACCATAGACATAAACTATAAAACTTGCTTATAAGTGTTTGGAGCTGGATATGACTTCCTGATGCTAAAGTCAAGAAGGTTCAAGAACTAAGACTTTTATTATCCAAATGATGAGGTCTTGCAATAGTTGTGCAAGTCTACAGTACAGTCATTTATCAAGAGGCCTTTGCTTCTGGAGGACATTTATGTGCACTCCATCATATATCCATATAACACAAAAATCAGTGGTTGGCTAAAATTTGCTTTCAAATGTCATGATCTTTACTTCATCATGCTTTGCTTTGGCATTGCACGGGATATAAAAGATAGGTAAGACTCACTGGAAGATGTTTTTACAAAAAGAAATCCTTCTTTCTCTTTTATCTAATTATCCTTGAGATAACAAGGTTGCTGACTGAATCAATGTGATAGTTTTTACCTTGAGAGGAAGGGGGAAATAGGGAAACTTTTACTGAGACTACCACTGCACTGAAGGTAAATTATTCTTCTTACAAGTGAATTATGTTTTCAGGCAGATTAGCTAGCCAATAACAGCCCTCCACTAGCATAGCATCTAGGATGTTTTCCATTATTCACAAATTCAGAAATTTACCAGAAGATCTCACTCTCTACTCCGATCTACTGTGTGACCAAAGCCAAAAGTTTGCCCTGAATCCATTTTGCTTTGACTAAGAGATATTTTTATATGTTGATCTGAACTAATAAATGCAAACACCTCTGGTGATGGAAGACTTACAGTCATAGAATTATAGAATCTTTTAGGTTGGAAAAGACCCATTAGATCATTGAGTGCAACTATAAACCTAACACTGCCAAGTACTCAGCTAAACCATGTCCATAGGATGCCACATCTACATGTGTTTGAAATACCTCCAGGGATGGTGATTCAACCACTTCCCTCTGTAGCCTGTTACAGTGAAGAAATTTTTCCTGATGGGTAATCCAGACCTCCACCAGCACAAATAGAGGTAATTCCCTCTCATCCTATGATTTGTTACTTGTAATACCCACCTCAATACAGTCTCCTTTCGGGTAGCTATATGGAGGAATAAGGTCCCCTCTCAGACTTCTTTTCTCCAGGCTAAACTCTTCCAGCTCCCTGAGCCATTCCTTGTAAGACTTGTTCTCTAGACCCTTCATCAACCCTTCATCTGCTGCATTGTTCTTCTCTGGATGAGCTTCAGCACCTCAATGTCTTTCTTGTAGTGAAGGGTCCAGTGATGAGTAAAAAGGAATGATCACTTCCCTGGTCCTGCTGGTCACACTCTTTTGGATACACTGCTGGCTCATGTTCATCCAATGCCAACCAATGCCTCCAGGTCCTTTTTCACCAGGCAGTTTTCCAGCCAGTTTTCCCCATGTCAGTTGCATTGCATGGGGTTGTTGTGACCCAAGAGCAGGACTGGGCATTTGGCCTTGTTGAATCTCATACAATTGGCCTCAGCCCATCAATCCAGCCTGTCGAGATCCCTCTGCAGAGCCTTCCTACCCTCCAGCAGATCAGCACTCCACCCAACTTAGTGCCATTTGCAAACCTCCTGAAGGTGCACTCGATCCCCTAGTTCAGATCATTAAAGATGTTAGACAGGACTGGCCCCAATACTGATTCCTTGGGAATGCCACCTGTGACTGGCCACCAACTGGATTTAACTCCATTCACCATCACTCTCTGGGCTTGGCCATTTAGTAATTTTTTTACCCAGCAAAGAATGCACCCATCCAAACCATGAGCATCCGGTTTCTCCAGAAGAATGCTCTGGAAAACAGCACCAAAGGCTTTATTAACATCCAAGTAAACAACACTTACAGTCTTTCCCTAATCCATTAAGGAGGTTACCTTGTCATAGAAGATCAGATTAGTCGAGCTTCTGCCTTTCATTTACCAATGCTGACTGGACCTGATCAACTTGTTGTCTTGAGTTGCCACAATCCTTACAAAACTGTCTGGATAGTTAATGACACTGGAATAGGTTCAGAAATTCTGACTACTTGACATGTCATGGTACTTAATACCTTAAATCTGCCCTTCATCATTCCCCACACAGTAACACCACCACATGCCTTACTACAAATGCAGAGAAAACCTCAAATTTGCAATACCCTTTCTGTGGAGGAAAGGAACTGACCTTCTTTCATCAACTACTGTGCAGGTTTTTATTTCTGGTCAAATCTCTACCTCAGAATGAGACTAAGTAGATAGACTGGAAAACAGAGGCGTCTATGGATTTTATATTACATCTCTCTCTGACTGCTGGAGGACAGAAAGGGAAGGGGACCTGAGTGGCATTCTAGTACCACCTCCTTACTCAAACCATGTTCCCCTGCTGTGTCTCTGATTTCAAATGGTAAGATGATACAGAAGCAATTTTACAACTTTGGAATATGATCATGATTTTGAAAAAATCATCGAGTCTTCACACCAGATTCTGCTTCATTCATTCATGTTTAATCTTTGAAATCAAGATGATGTCTTGCACAGTAAAGATAGCAGAAAGCAGAAATATGATTTTGTAGAAGCACATAATTCTTTTCCATCACTTTTGATGAAGGCTCTACATTTCTCAAGTCTATAACAATTTGTTCAGGGATGAATTGGGAATAGCATATTCTCACTCTGGCAGCAGTGAAAGCCCTTTCCTAAGTGTAGACTGCAGTTAGCCACCAGAGGAGAATGAAAATTTATTCTCAAGATGTGCTGATTATCCTTGAAAAAAAGCAAAAAGTATATATGACAGTATATGTGAGTATCTAGTGTGATATGAGAGCTTACACATTTCAAATCTGTCTGATTTTAAAAATCATTGTAAAGAAAATGCATTTACAGTTCCTGTAATTTTGTGCAATAGGTGACGTAATCTCTATCAAAAGTGTTGAAGGTTAGGTGGTTAACTTGTAAAGTTTATAGCTGTGTCAAACGAGGCCTGGCTGAGCACCTGGCCTAGAACATCAGGACATTTCTTACTCTTCGAAAATAAATTCTTGACGGTAGAAAGGAGACCAGGTTGGCTTCTTGCTTTGAGAAATTGTCTCTACAGCCCCAGTCTGAAGCTCTGAAACCTGTGGGAAGTTTTTGTTTGATGTCAGTGGGCTTTGGAATGAGAAACAAACAAACAAAAAAAACCAGCATAGGAGAAGGATACTGCCCTTATTTAAAGTGGTTATGCAAGTTCCTCTCACTGCTGTTCATACCTTCACAAGTTTCTTGCAGTTGCCTCACTATGTGTCTATCAAGCAGGTTTACAGCTATGGAAACTGCTTGTACCTGGAAAGCAGGCATTAACCAGAAAGGGAGAACTATCATGCAGTTCTAGGCCTCCATGCTAATACCTCAGAATCACAGAATATACTGAGTTGGAAGGGACCCACAAGGATCATTGAGTTCATCTCTTAAGTGAATGGCCCATACAAGGATTGAAGCCACAACCTTGGCATTAATAGCACCAGGATCTAACCAGCTGAACTAATTACCAATACCTATGTTGGAGATCAGTACTTTGCATCACAGGGGTAAGTAGCCTAAAAATGAAGATGTGCAACTGACTCAACCAGTCCTAGTGATTGTTTACATTTTCACTTCTATCTATGTAAGCTTTGTCACCTTAAGTTGCATTTCCGACATGTAAGCTGCTGGTATTACTCACAGCCTGGAAGGCAGAAAGCTTTATGACTTCAAAGCAACCTCCTTATTACTAAATCTGAGAGTCTAATTTCCATGTGTAAATATGTCAATACCATTTTCAAGGAATTCAATATTCCTTCATTTTTTTTGCAAAAACACAGAGCATCAGACTGCCTCTTGTGATGTCTATGGGAGGCCTGCCAAGGACAGGGTTGATGAAACACAGCCTTAGACAACCTCCATCTGTCCCATTTAGGCAATCCACAGGGTCAGGTCTCTGAGGTGAAATTAATAATTGCAAGATGTTTTTCTAAGAAACAGCAAGTGAGAATTACTGTTCACGATGACTAAAATAAATAAACCCAGAAGACAGGGTGAAGTCATTGTAGATTTGAGCTAGACTACTTGTTTAGATAGTCCCTTTCTATTTAAGACCAACTTTGCAACTCAGAGGAATAAAGAACAAACAACATATTTCCCTTCTGTACAAAGTAGACTTTCACTGATGTTGATTTTCTCAGAAAAAAACCTTTCAAAAAGCTCTATACCTCCATCCTGCTCACTGAGTGTCAAGTAGCCAGCATGAAATAAGAAAGATAGGAATGAGAAGGCCAGTCCTGCTTAACCTCTGCATGACAGACCATGCCAGCATGCTGTGTCCTTCTTGGACAGTTTATTAGGGCTATGATGCAATATTTGGCAGTCACCCATTTCCTGTAGGAAAGTTAAACTAGAGCTATGTAAAATTAGGGCATATCTAACTCAAGGTCTGTGAGGACTGGCCTGGGTACAAGGAAGAGTGAGAGAAGGAGACACAGAGAGTGATCTGTCTGATTTTGGAGAATTTTATGGCAGAAAGGGGGCAAGTGTGATCACATTCTCTTCAGTAAGGGGCAGAGGGTGACACTCACATAACAAGTGCATGAAGTCTCTGCAGTACTATACTGTAGAGCACTGGTAACATCCTCTCTTCTGCAAAGCTGGTCTCTGCCTTCACACACTGACATTTGAGAGGGGCTAAGCGGAATTCCAAAATTATATACATTAATATCTTTTCTGAAGGCTGTAATGTATAGCCAAACCCTTCAGTAGTGTTGTAACTGCGCTATGGAAATCTCTCCTGACATTCATTTCACTAATGTAAAGTTGACAAACCTGTAAAGAATGCTGCTTCTGAGAAACAGACTGAATTTTTGAAGTGTTACCATGAATACCAGGTATTAGAAGGCAAAGAGAAATCTGCTAGAATTGCACAGGCCTTAACTTGCCTGTATGAGAATCTTCAAAGTTATTAAAAAATCACTACATGTGTTAAAAGAAGATCACAACTTGAAAGAAACTCCTCTTGCTGACTTGCAAACAACCCTAACCTCACCAAATTCCTTGCTATAGGAAATATTCTCACAGAACAAGAGTGGCAAACTGAAGAAAGCAAAGAGCAAAAGCAACCACTGGCAGAGCAGATACACAGCTCCCAAAATCAATACCCTCTCCCAGCTGAGTTGTCAAAATCCATGGAACCAGACATGCATGTCCTGAAGCATTCTTTCAATGACTAAATACCCTTTTGGAAACTACTTGAGCAAAGTTAGCCAACCACTACCCAGCAGTGAGTTCCCCCAAATTATCTATATAGGAACTTCGTCTCTAACCTGCCAGTCCTCAGCCTCAAGGCAACATATATAATTATTTCATTCTCCAGCTGGAAACTGAAATCCATAACTACTTAATACTAAAAATCAAAGAGACCAGCGGGTTTTGCCTCATTATGGTTTTCTTACTACTCTCTTGGTAGTGCCTGCTACCAAGAAAACTAGTTATTAGTAATGTCTACTACTACTCTCATGGTGCCTACCACCTCTTGCCTTTTACAGAGTTTTTCAAGTTCATCAGGTCAAACTATCCTGTTGTTCCCAGCAGTCTAATCTATTTGTACAGTTACATAATACCAAGATCTAATATGATTTTTAGCCTGTCTTAAGCTCCTCGAGGAAGGAATTAAGACTCTCGAAAGTTGTTACTTCCATTTGTATCAACTGGTGCAGAAAGACCAACCTACAAATCTGTTACCGTGTAGAACAGCATTATCAGCCAGCATTTTAACAGACATTTTCTGTTTATTCTGCCTGTATATAATTTCATTGACATTTCTGTATAAATTTATTCAGCCTGGTAGTGCCCCTATGCTTCCTTAGAGAAAGGCAGGTGTAATCTGTGACTCTCTTGGCCACTGTCAGAGGCTGGAGATTGAGCTAGAAGGGTGTTTGCTCTGACTCCATACAGTCACTCTCACTATTTTCTTCAAACTTCATTTGCCAGCACTACACTAAGAGAAGAGAGTAACTTTCAGAACCATTGACCTGCCCTGCCCTACTGTGAGCTCCTCCTGTCTCTTTTCAAAAGTCGGTGGGAGAGCACGGTATAGCAGCTCACAGCATTCTTGCTTGGAGAAGAAGAGCAGCTTTATTTGGAAGACAAACAAAATGACAACAGAGCACAAATTGCTTGATCCTGTTAATCAATATGCTGGATCATGAGCTATTATTATTTTGTTGTTGTCATCTTTAATTAAATTTTCATCTTTAATTAAATTTACATTAAAATGTACCTTGTGAGTAATCTATGTGTCAATTTTTTTCTAATAGATGAATAGCTCTTTTTAAAACTTTGACTCAACATGGAAGTACTGAAACAGATTTTGTGAAATGTAATTTAGTTTAATTGATGTGTTTTACAATGTTCCTCTAATATCACCTACTAATCAAACCACTGAATGATTTCCATGTTTTAAAATATGAGATCATAGATGTGCCAAGACTCTACCACTTTAATGAGTGGGATATGAAAAAGGTGTGAATGAGATACTAGATTATCTACTGAAATGTACTTTAATTGGCTTTTTTCTCTCAACAAAATTTGCTTCAGATTAAAGACAGCTAATCAAGACTTTGGAATGAAGACTTTTTTTGTCTGGGAGCTTTGAAAATCATGCTTTTAGCTTCCTTTTAAATGCCATTTGGAATAATTAGTCACATTTTACTTTTGTGCAGTGGTAGCACAAGTTGGCTATCCAGACGGCAGCCCCAAGTATTTTGGCATTAGTCCAAAATCATTGTGCAACTGCCAAGGTAATAGAAAATATCCTGTAGTAGTTGCCTGTCATGTTTTACTTTCTCTGTTGTCTTTAGCTGTTTTCTTGAAGAACACCAGCTTGACTAATCTCGCCTATATCATCAACATATTCCATATATTCCTATCTTAGGTGACTCTCTGCTCCTGCTGAGGTCCATGAGAGTATCACCGAGGAGGATAAGGACTTTGAAAGCGATGGATAGGAATTTTAGTGTGGTGTTTTGAGAAGTACCTACTGGAGCTGAGCACACATTTGTCTCCTGAAACTACTCAGGGATGGCAGTGTAAGGCTGGTAGGGTCCTGCAGAGAATGAGACTGAAAAGTGATACCGGTTATTGAGCCAGCTCTTACTCTGTCTCTGACACTCTGTCTTGCCTGTGCCAACTAAGCATTATGCAACGAACTTTTGGCTATTTCAGCCAGACAGGAAAGTTTTCAGCTATTGTAGTGAAATCTCTGTAAAGCCTGAATATTTCACCTCCCAAACAAAATCCAATGTAAAGCTTCCCTTGTGCTCTCTCATTCTGAAGGAGACAAATTTTCTACTTATTTTGGTAATGTTCACCTGTTTTCAGTGTGTGTAAAACATCCTAATCTTGTGAATTTCAACATTGTGGAGGGAATGTCTATTAAGTGAGATATCATCTCTACCGGCTGTATGGGATCTCCTACCCCAGTCCAAGATAACTTTTCTATACTGGGGCAACTCTGTAATTTGGGGATGGAATACCATGTTCTGGAAAGGTAGGACTTAGCAATTCCCATTGAGTAGAGTCAGTAGTCAAAGCTGTTCCTTAAGGAGGTGCACCCAGGTCGGGTGAACCCTTCAGTAATGTCTGTTGGAGAAAGTTGATAATTTCTGGTATCACTACCACAATTCCTTTGGTCTTCAATTATTCACCTATCTTCAATTATCTATCTGTCTATCTATCTATCTATCTATCTATCTGTCTTTTTCTCAGATAATAACATGAGTGTCAAAATTCTCAATTTTTATTGGATTTACAAGTTTAATATTTCCATTTGCTTCTCTTGAAAAAAAGCTTGGATGCGCCGACAAGCTTATCTGCTTTTTCCAACTGCGTTACTTAGCATTGTGAAGATCACTACCTCCCTGTCAAACCTTGTCTTTCTTACATTCTTAGATCACTATAGCTACAACATCACTACCTCACTAACTGTCTAGAGCTTTTTTTGCCACACTGTAGTTATCTTAATATTTAGTGTTCAATGTCACGAGAAAGCACTAGAAATACAAGTAGTCCCGAATGAGTCACTAAAACTGAGCTCAGCTTTGTGAAGAAAAGCAGATAGAAACTTCATTTTAACCCAGGACTTTATTGCACCTTTGAATTATGTGCTGGAGAATGTGGAACAGAAAGTCTAGCTCTGCTACATAATTTGGCCCAAATAAAGAAAGCACTGAGTGTCCTCAGTGTCACTGAGGACAAGCTGTAGCTTTTACTCCATGACTGACTACTTTGGTTCCAGCAAAATGCGTCGTAATTAGAATATGTTTTTCAAAATGGTTTTGGCAATTAACATCTGTAAGTATCTTGAGTGATTTGTTTTCTAAAAGAGTTAGATATTTAAAAAGAGGAAGGAAATGTTTATCTTGTTGTTCAGCTCATAATTAGGATTCTAAGAGTGCAGACCCACTTTGACTGCAAATTATTAATACCAGTTTTGTTTATTCATGCTAAAGGAATGTTAACAAAGCAGTTTCATGCATCTATTTAATCATTCAAGGTCTCTTTACTTGTACTTGGTTTATGTTGTAAAATATTATCTCTAAAAAAATCTTTCATTAACCTTAAGTAAGGATTAAATAAATATTTGATCTTGTGAACAAACTAATTTCATCTAAGGGTAAAAGCATCTAGATATATGGCTTTGTTTTGTAAATGATGGTTTCCCAGATCTTATCAAACTAGGGTGACCCCTCAATAATTAAACTGAAGATCATGAAAGAATTAAGCTAGAATTAACATAAAGCTCTGTTTTAATCCAAACTCTACCTCAAGAAGTGGCAGCCCAAATGAAGAATTACTGAAATGTTTGATATGCTGTCAAAAATTACAACGAAATACATCTCTAAAATATGCAGGAGTGCAAGGTGGATTTCAAGGGAAAACCAAGATCTAAACATTTAAGATCTAAACATTTAAGATCTACATCCGTAGATGTGAGGAAAAAAAAATGGACAGACTGTTTCACACAGAAAGCCCACAACCCAGATTTGGGACAAGACAAGTAACAAATAAATAAACAATTGTGGGATGGGGGCGGAAGGGGCAGAAGGAATGATCATTTGTGATTGAGAGCCACATCTAAACAAATAGCCTTATTACTGGTACTCTGAATCATATTCCTCTCCAAATCAGTCACTTGAGGACACAGTCAGAGCTTTGATCTCTGGAATCATAGAATTGATTATGGAATTGTAGAATCATAGAATATTCTGAGTTGAAGGGGCCCAACAAGGATCATCAAAGTCCAACCCCTTGGCCCTGCACAGGACAGCACCAAGAATCACACCATGTGCCTGAGAGTGTTGTCCAAACTCTTTTGGACTCTGGCAGGCTTGGTGCTGTCACGACTTCCCTGGAGAGCCCGTTCCAGGACCCAGCCTCCCTGACACACCTTCAGGCCACTCCCTTGGATCTTGTCACTGGTGACCACCAAGAAGACATCAGTGCCTGCCCCTCCTCTTCCCCTAACAAGGAAGTTGTAACTGCAGTGAGGTCTTCCCTCAGTCTCATCTTCTCCAGGCTGAACAGACCGAGTGACCTCAACTGGTCCTTGAATGGCTTCCCTCTAGACACTTTACTATCTTTATAGCACTCCTTTGGGCACTCTCTAATAGCTTAATGTCTTTCTTATATTGCAGTGCCCAAAAATGCACACAATATTCAAGGTGAGGCCACCCTAATGCAGAGCAGAGTGGGACAATCACCTCCCTTGACTGGCTGGTCCTCCTGGCTGCCAGGGCACTGCTGACTTGTATTCAACTTGCTATTGACCATGGCACTGCACTGCAACCACTTGCTCCCCAGTCTGTTCATACACCCCAGGTTGCTCCACCCCAGGTGCAGAATCTGGCACTTGTCTTTGTTAAATCATCAGTCACAGTAGGGTATTTCCCAGCCCTCTAATTTGTTGAGGTCTCTCTGCATGGCCTTTCTGCTTTCAAGGGAGTCAACAGCTCCTCCCAATTTAGTATCATCTGCAGACTTAGTATTCCTTCGGGTCCTGCATGCAAGTCGTTAAAGAAAATGTTGAAGAGCACAGTCTAGGCATCTAAAAGACTATGGAAGAAAAGCACACATATTTCATAGATCTCTGCTGCTGCTTTCAACTCTCAATTTTAGTTTTTTAGAGGCATCAGCATCTTTTCAGATGCAGGAAACAGTGGGAGACGTCTCTTGTATGTAGGACAGCACGACAGTGCTGCCAGTGGTTGCAAGCCAAGAATTGTGGTGTTCTGTTCACACTATGCCAGTCCTTGTGTCGCAGTGTTATCTCCACACCAAAACACTGAGACCATCTGCGTACACATGACACTGACAGCTATTATGTGGCACTTGCAGCTGCATCCCAGACACCAATTATTGTACTGCTGGGTGGATAGAATAAATTAATTCTTCCCATCAATCATGCAAATACTTCCTCCCATACTCTTCTCTCATTCATTTAGGTGAATGACAATTGTGTGGACACATAGTCAGATAGCTAAACTCTGCCTAGAAAAGGGAAGAACTGCTTGCAACCTTTAAAAAGCACATGAACATCTTTTCATCAGCTGAGATGACTCAAAACTTTTAGTAAAATGATGATGTTTAAAATGACCATGACAAAATGGGAATTTCCAAAAAGTGTATTAATTGCAAGAGATGAAATACGTTCTTCTGTACTATTGTTGCCAGGACTCTATTCATGGTACTGTGTATTTAACCTCCCAATTGGAGTAGATGATTTTTGTAGGCTCATTCCATCAGAACTATTCTATTCTATTCTATTCTATTCTATTCTATTCTACCTGTCCATGTAAATAAAAACAAAACAAATCCAGATTAATGGAGCTCAAATTACCATTAGCAATTAAAAACTGTACCCTTACAAAGATCAAGAGACTCATATGAGTAGCAAGATGAGGAATCTCAGCCAACTCCAGTTTAGCCTAAAACTGTGTGTTGATAGGCATTTACTGAAAGATCTAGATCTGTACCTGAATTACCTATAACTTACATAGGCTAGAAGAAGAAGAAGACTATCTCTGAGCCCACATTGTGAAACAGGAAATAAAATGCTTTAAAGAGATTTATCATGATTATATCAATTTGTGGTGGACAACAGAATTGAGTCTAGCCCAGATCAGTCACATTGCTTAGGTAAAATTCACTGCTTTCCTGGCAACACTATTTAAATTATTATATTGATGAGCTCCACTGGCAGTATTTTCACTTTGACTGAAGATGATAAGTGAACCTTTCCTTCAGTTTTTGGAGGACATGTTAAGGAGTGCTGGTTGGCAGAATTCAAGTGAGTATCTGGCCTAAAAGCCTGTGTACTATCTTACCTCTCACAAGTGTCTCAGAATATTTCAATAGCTCTGTGTACATCTGAAAACCCTCTGAGAAAAAGACATGAGTGCTCCCATGACAGCAGAATTTGTTTCATTAGCCTAATGGGCCTTTGGACCAGAAATCTCACAGATATCCTGTGCCCTTATGTGACTCCAAACATAATTTAATCCAGAAATTAGAGCCTTCTCCAAAGGGACAGATTTTTGAAAACCCATCTACCTAGAATGACATGTTCGACCTTCACCTCTTCTGCAGACAGCACTGTCCTTTCCAGTCAGGTGACCATGATACCTTTGGAGGGACTATCATCATGACACTGGTATTTCTGCCAGAGAGATACCAGCTGGAGAAACAGAGTCCTGCTTCCAGTCTTTCCAAGGAAGCTGTGAGGCTGAGGCTTATGAAAATAAATGCAAAGACACACACAAGAAGTTTTCTGCATGGTGAGAAACAATTACTTACGATTGCTAATATCCAATTTGTCTCCTACAGGAAAAAATGGATGACTTTTTGTCTCTGAGTGCAATAGATACAGAGCACACCTTAGATAAAAGGCCACACAAATAGCACTACGTGGGCTGCTGCTGCTTCAGTAGTAAATTTAGTTCTGCTCCTGACTTAGGTGAGTTAACCACCTGAGATAAACCTCACCAATGTAATGGCTTCTGGGGATGCTTTCCTTTAGTCTCCTTAACTGCTGTTACTTTCCCACCTGGGCTGCACTGTGAGGGAAATCACTTATCTGCTGCAGTTAAGGATGTCTCACCATTTCCATTATAAGCTTCTTCAAAAAGACAGTGCAGGCTCCAATCTAGCATGAAAGTTAGAGAAGTAAAGCAAAGGTTTCACCAAAAAACTGTCTTTTATGATTCCTGTAAGCAAGAGTCCAAATAAAATACATTTGCTCTTTGGAGCACTTTGCTGCATTTCTATTACACAAAACAGCTATTAATTTCTCGGCATGTTTGCAGACATGTTTTTCTCGGCATGTTTTTCACCTCTGTGAAAAAGAAGAGCTAGGTCCTCTGCTTAGATAAAAAAAAAGTTAAAATAATAATAGACTTATTGGAATTTAAATGTTTCTGCTTATCCCTGAGAGACCTTTTTCTCTGTATATCAATAGCTGGTTGAAATACTGGAGTGTGAGGATGCTGAGCTTTTATATCCACATTCCCTTTTTCTTGCAGCTAAACAAATGTTTCCAATTAAGGAGGAAAAAGTGAGAGATTTATCCAAAAGCAAAACAGGCTGGAAGGGCTCTCACTTTCTCTGTCAGCAGCTTGCCTCTCTCCTGCTGCTGCTGTTCACAACTCTGTCAGCTCTGCCAGTGTGGCTGCTTGTGAGACTGTACTAAAGAATTGATTAAGGTTAAAAACACAAAAAACTTTGGATACGTTCTGAGCACAGAGTAACATTAACTCCAAACAGTCAGTGACCCAAGAGATGGAGCATTTTTGCCAAGCTTTTCTTTTCCTTTGGTTTTGAACAGAAATACCAGCCCTAGAGTAAGAAATTTGCCTTATATAGTGTGTTGGTTTTGGCTGGGGTAGGGTTAATTTTGTTCACAGTGGCTGATATGAGGCTACATTTTGGATTTGTGCTGAGCACAGGCTTGATATTGTAGAGACATTTTTGTTATTGCTGAGCAGGGCTTACACAGAGCCAAGGCCTCTTCTGCTTTTCATACTGCCACGCTGACAAGAAGGCTGAGGGTGCATGGGAGGTTGGGAGGAGATACAGCCAGGACAGGTGACCCAAACTGACCAAAGGGATATTCCAGATCATATGGCATCATGCTCAGTTTGTTTTCCTGACTCCAGAAACCTGGAGGTTGACCTTGAGTCTCCCCTGGTACTTTCTGCCAGAGACTCCAAGTAGGGCCGTACTGTATTGTGCCAGGGAACACTTCAGTATATAAAGTGAGGGAAAGAAAGAAGGAAGTGGGGGACATTAGGAATTATGGCATTTGTCTTCCTGACTAACCGTTACACTTAATGGGGCCCTGCTCTCCTGGAGGTGGCTGAACACCTGCCTGCCCATGGGCAGCAGTGAATGAATTCCTTGTTTTGCTTTGCTTGTGTGTGCCTCTTTTGCTTTCCCTATTAAACTGTCTTTATCTCAGCTCATGAGTTTTCCAGCTTTTCCCTTCTGACTTGCTCCCTGATCCTGCTGGTGGGGAAGTAAGACAGCAGCTGTGTGGTGCTTGGTTTCTGGCTGGGGTTAAACCACAACAACTGGTCAGTACAGCAAAACAACTGCAGGCTTCAGAAACCCAGGACAAGGGATGGGCAATAAAAACCAGGCACTGTAATGTACTGTTGCAGCATTCGTTGACCTGTCTGGATCTAGGTGCCTCTACTTGCAGATAAGTACTAAGTCCCATACTCTGCTACTGTGGGACACACGGAAAATGACTGTAACTGTGATTCCACAGGTGCCTAACATTTTCTTGTTCAGAAATACTTTTATTTCTCAAGCACAGATACTTGAGATTAGCTCTCTTGATGTTTTTCCTAGTCTGTTCCATATTTTACAAAAGGCCATATCTCACCAGTAATCCCTGCAAGTATTAAAGTAGGAGCTACAGCATGAGATTGCAATCTTGCAGGAAGGAAGCAGGGAAGAGAAGACTGAAGTTCACACAAGTAGCTGTCACTGCATTAATATCAGGTGATACAAAATTGAACTTTGTGCCTTCCAATAATTTCATCCATTCCTTTCTATTTCACATTCTGAATCTTCAAATGTCATTTTTCACTGAAACTTTCTCTCATTTTCCCCCTCTCAGCTACAAAATATCAAACCATATAGGCCTTAGATAAAGTTCTTTTCTTCTTCTGTTTCCATTATTAAGTTTATTCCAGGGCTAACTCTTAAAAGTATGACATGAGCAGCAAGAGAATGGCAATTTAGTCTCCTTCGCTGTCCTGGGCATATAGGGGCAGTTTAGGAGACTGGTAGGGAGCAGTGCAGAGGTGTGTTACTCTAGGACCATGGGGCAGCCTGATCTCTAGCTCTCAACTAGACCTTCATTGCATGTTTGGCCCATGTTTTGCCTAGAAACACAGACAATGGTGATTTTATTGTCATGAGCATAATCCCAAAGTCATTCCTTGCAGAGATGAAAGATCCACTAACAAGAAAAACATCTTTGCCACTGGGTAGCCAAACAGCTTGATTTTGCACTGAAATGTATTTTGAGTAATCACAAGAGACACTCATGGCTGAAATATGTCTTTTACTGTCTCCTGCTGGACAGTTCAGGTGTCTTGTTGTCTAAGCTGCATAATGGATATGAACTGATACCTTCCTGGGTGACACATTCCCTCCCTGCTTCAGCTCAGCCCTTCCCTGCCCCAGTCTCACAAGCACAGTCAGGTTGTGGCTGTAGTACTGGAAATGGTTGTTTTACAACACAGTCAGTTAATTCACTCAGACAGAAAATAGGCTGTTTAGCAGCATATATAAACCTTATGAGCCATGGTGTGATTTCAGCTATGAGAAGATCAAATCTGTACCAAATCTTAACCCAGAGAGGTGGCTTAGCAATGCTGCCCTCTTATCACCACAGCAGAGGAAATACTGCTAATTTTCCACTCTAAACTGTCGAAAATACCATGTAAATATGACATTGGTGGCTCTCTATTGCTAAAAAAATTACAAAAATAGTGTATCATTAACTGTTCAAAATTCAGCTTTGTAAATACCTCAAGAACAGAGCAAGCAATTGATGAACTTCTACTTCTGGGAGGTAAAGTTGGCAGTGTCAGGGATAAAGAACATTGATTGCATCTATCAAAACTACTTTTTAGGATTATTCAAGACCAAAATTCTGGTAATTTAAAGAGTTTCCAAGCCCAGCTGACCTCATCCCATATACAGGAGGACACCTTATGCACCTGGATGTACAGCAGCACAAAGAAAACTTAAGATAATATTATGCATTTGTATTATGCACTCACACATCCTAGCATAACTCTGCTACTACAACTTTTTTTTACCTATTGGATCTTTCAGAACTCTGTAAAGTATTGATAAATAGGCATTACTCTTTTCCAGTCACCACTCAGCTGCCAACATGTAACATAAAGGTGATACTGTAGGTGATATTTGAAATATCTTGAATAACTTTAAGCATAACTTGCTGAAAAATAAGTCTATTGCTATTCTTCATACAACCTTCTGCTTGTTGCTGTTACATGCATTTGAACAGGAAAGTAGCGGTGTTAGAGGGAATTTATACCATAGCTTTAAATCTCAGCTGACACAGTTCCTTCTTATCTTTTTTTAATCACTGTGTGTAAGCTAGACACTTTAATTCCTGAGAAGAATGGGACCATCTCTCTTCTTTCAAATACTTAATGTCCTGTCCAGTGTTAATCTGTTCCAAAGTCTCCACTGCTGTTAATACCACAGTCCTAGGAAGCAGGTTTCTCGGTCTGCATGAGAAAAGTGATCTGATTCCTCATCCCACATAATAAAGCCATTACAATCCATGTGGCTTTTCCCTGGATTTCTAGAAAGGGCTAAGTTAGCAAGAAACTGTTGAATCACTCATGATCTGAAGATGTGTCAGGTGTCAAGAGTTATTTGGACACAAAAACCTTTGCAATTTAAGAGGAAAGAGGTGCCTAAACACCTGCTGAAAGTCTTTATGACTCTCAACTCTGATCTCAGCTTCAGGCTCCATTAATGCATGAGGGATTGGCACAGGAGACTGAGAGAACTGTTTTAAAAGCTGATATTACGTTTTAGAGAGTTGCAGGACTTCTCTTTCCACTTCCTTTAGTGGACTTCCCGTACAATGGACAACCACCTAATAATGAAGAGAACTATTCCATGTTCATATCTCCAGGTCTCATGCAGAGCTGGTAAACTCAGTTTTTTCATGTCTCGCCCACCCTCCTGAGTTTGCTGCCAGCAAAAGAAGCTATAAAATATAATATCTGTCTTGCTCAGTAAGCTATTTTTCAAAAAAATTAATGAATTGATCAAATCCTGGCCTCATTTTACTATACTAAAAATGCAAAGTATTGCACAAATTTAGAAGCTGCTTGTCTTTTAATTGTTGTTATGTAATCCATTTGTGTCCCAAAGTGATTTCCATGTTTTTTATTGTTAAAGTATAAAGAAAAAATTATTTTTGTGTTTTCTAGAGTCCTAGGTAACATTAAATATTGAACTGCAGGGGTTGTTTCTCAGTTAAAAGCTAACATAGCTCCTAAGTCACAAGTATACAACAAAGATGGATTTAGTACTAATATTGTGGAGAGCTTTGCACTGTGTGCCAATTCCAACCCTAAGTTATTGTCACTTGATAAGAGAATGCAATCTTATAAGACGTATTTTGTGCTGTCACAGAAAATATTTGATGAATGCTGTGTATTCAAGCAGAATAAATATCTGAAATAATAAAACAAATGGCCTACCGGACTTTCTTGAGAGATAAATTAGTATTGTGTCAAGAACTTACATTCCTTTACCTATGTTAAATAACATCAGAGAACTAGGTAGGATGCATATCTATGTAGCTGTATATGTATTCTAAGTTTATAAAATGGCCTCATGAATAAGGAATAAAGTGGTAGAGATTAAGTACTTAGAATTCTGTATGGCTTTTGATACTTACTGTCCCACATAGTATTCTCATAAGCAAGCTGAAGAAATATGCTCTATGTGTTAATACTGTCAGGCAGGTGCAGAAGTAATTGAAAAATCATTTTGATATTGGGTACCAGTCTTTCACTCTCAGGCTGAACAGATATCAGAAGACTACCCTGGGCTTTATATAATAATTATTTTCATTTTTAACGAGGCAGAGAGTCTATTAATCAAATTTTGAGATGACATTAAACTGAAGGGGGCTGTAAATCATTCTGTTTCCTTGAATTTTCCCATAACCTAATGGGTAGTAGTCTCAAACTATGAAATCAGCATGGAAATGATCATTGACTTATCTGACATGTCTTGATTTCATCTTGGTATATATGCAGACAAAGAGCATTTGTCAAGAATAGAATGCAATATGGCCTAAACAGATCTAAAGGCAAATTGTAAGCTCCCTTATCAGCATGTTGACCTTATTAGACTTCCCATTGTCTGGAAGAGAAAATACCTCACAGGAACCCTGCATGTCACCATGCTGGAACAAAGCTGGACATTACTTGAAACACCATCACTGCTTTACATGTAACCTTACCCGTAAAGAAATTGGAAAGGGTGGAAAAAGAGACAAGTCAGACATAAACTTGGACTGAATCAAGGGGTCCATTTGCAGCACTACTCTGCGGGAATTCCTGCATGACTGGTTGTACGAGGCACTCAGCATCTCTCTCTTCGTCTTCAAAGCCACTGGAAAAGCAGCTCTTGCCCACGCTCTGCACTTTGCCAACTCAACCCAAAGCAGATCCAAAAGCAATGTTTCCCTTTGTCTAACATCCCATAAGGAGCCTCTTATGCTGCAGATCTTATGGAAGTAGAAAAGGTTAGCTCAGCATTCTATATCTAGGGCTTCAGCCATTTCCTTCCCTGCATCTCTTCCTTTAGTCTGTCTCACACAACATGCAAGCTGATGTGTATTCCAGTCAGAGCTGCCCAGTTCTCCCATGTATTTACAGGAAATCTGAATGCTCATTGAGCACTCTGGGTGTCGTGGTGGTGTCAAAATGCCTTACTGATTATAATCCTTTATCTCTTGGACTTCCCAATAGGAATAATAATAGCGCATTAATCTCTGCCATCTCTAACACATCACTTGTTGATTGGGAGGGCAGGTGTACGTGCAGTGCTGAGTTCAATAGCTACATTTACTCATACTAAGTGCAAAATAACATGGTTGCACAGACTTATTTTCTTTATGCAATTGCTAAAGTGTATCTGACATCTTCGAATTTTCCGAAGGTTAATAGCACTCACCTCTCAAATCCATACTTCAGCCTATCTGACTTCCTGCGTAGAAAGCAAAGTGTTTATGTTCTCTGCACTGGCAAGAATAGAGTAAGTGAATGATAAATTCTGTAGTATTCTGTGCTGTTTCTGATAATGTTATCTTCGAAGATTTTAATAACCCACAACATTACAGAGAAGTTACCCTCTGCCCAGGTAAGCACAACAGCTGTTTGCACTGCTAACATTGGACTGCCATCATTTACACATTAACTGAGAAAAGTTTTAAGGCTTTCTGGACTATTTTAGTCATGCTGGTATTATGATTTTGTTCGTTCAAGCTACTTTTTTCTAATTTACTTCTGATTTTATTGTTAAAGGTGATAGACACACACTACAACAGAAATGCTGTCTTCACTTGGTAAAGCATATATAGAAAGGCATGTGATCTATTTTCATAGAGCAGGACTATTTTTGCTGGTACTATGAACCCTGGAGAATGCACTCCAGAAAATCTGCTCTCACACAAAGCAGAGTGGAGCAAAACAATCCATAATTGTTCTGCATTTTCAAACCTTTCTTTCTGATCTGCAGGAATCAAGGGAGGGACAGATTAGAGAAACCAATGTGACTTGACAGGGCAAACCTTAACCAAGCAAAAAGTCCCCCTCCATCTCCAATATCTGGCTTGTCTAACTTAATCACCTCTTTGCTCTTCTCAAAATATTTAATCTCCTCCTCCTTCACAGGCTCCAATTCAAAAAGTCAACTCTCTAACATCATCTCCATGACCTATCTTACAGGAAAGGCTTTTCCCCCAAGTTACTTCACATCCGTTTTCTCTCCCACAATCTCTCCTTGACTTGGAAGGAGATGTTTCTTATTTCTTGTGTGAAGTTTCCCACTGCCTTTGTCCAGGATTTGTCAAAAGTTCTTGGGGGAAGGAAGGGTATTGTTGTATTTGTTATTGCTAAATAAGGATTTTCTTTTCACCTTTTATTTATGTGTAGACAGTATGGAAGTTCTGGTCAAAAAACCTGAAACATCAAAATACATATCCTGATTACTGAACTGCTTTAATTTGCACTACAGCAGTGTCTCCTGGGAGTTACAGTTGAAGAGCATGCTATCTTTCTTACTCTCTGTGACTGAACAATAAAATTTATTATCCCTTTTCTGTGGCATGGCAAACCTGTATGGAAGAGACAACTTTTCTAAACACTACACTGTTCACCCCTGAGCTCTCACAGTTGTACCCCCCTCAGGACATTCCCTAGAAGACCACCAGAACAAGACGACAAGGATAAGAACACAGTATTTCACATGTCTGCTACGTATAACTGAATGTCTTCCTACTGTGGAAACTAAAAGATATTTAGAACCTCTGTAGTTAAGCAGAATGGATTCAATGACTTAAGAATATACCATAGTTTGGAACATGTATTCCTCTAAAGCATCACATCTCTCTCCACCCAGTCTGTCCCTTCACACACCAAGTTTCTCACAGAGCATTCAGCAGCAAAAAAAGTGTGGATTTAATTTTAATATGCTCAGGAGATCAATTAATGTATTTCACATGCAAATATGACAGCAATGACTCTGATTCAGGAGGTTTGTTATTTCTGGAGTTGGCATATGGTTCTCTGTAACAGCAGGCATAATGATTGCAATAAATTGCCTCCTAATGCCACGTAATGAACTCTGATTTGTGTTAATTTGGGCACTACTTAGCAATTTCATGTTAATTTTTTAAATCATTTTTTGGTAAGACACTGTGTATGAATTCAGCTTCATGTTTGGGTTCTTAGCAATGTTAAGAACACAGTCTGGCATATAAATTCAGCTTTTATTGAAAACCGTGTATCATTAACAAAAATACAGAGGTACAAGAAAGACAGACCCCAAAGATACTTTCTCTTGTGTGCTAATAAACACACAATCTTTTTGTTTTTAAATTTCTAATTCTAGTTTTTGGAGAATACTTAATTAATGATTACAATAAAAAGCCAATTCCTTTCATGCAGCAGCACTTTAGAAATCTTCTAGAATAAGGACAATAATTTTGGCTGCAATGCAAACTCTGGCCTGAAATAGCCTAAAACAAAACACGAAAGGAGTCACCAGAAAGACCTTCACTGACTAGTAGAACTAAAAATAAGCTCCTAATGTATTAACAACATAGACCCCAATTTTGCAAACAGGGAGACACCTGGAATCCATGTGAAGTTCTTGCATGAAGTTTTTAACAGTATCTATATTACATTAGAAAGGATTTGGACTGCTTGAGTGAAATATATGAACTTCCTTCCTTCTTCTCTGGAGAGGTAGGACACCTTGAGTGGGCTCCCCACGACCCAGCATCTCATTCATATGGTCAATTGCATTTAGGTAAGGGTGGTGACAGATATTGCAGTATCAGATAGAAATGGACTTCAAGCTGACTGGGGTAGGATTATTACTTCTGGGGGTTTGCACAGCATCTTGTACACAAGAGGAGGGGTCATAGTACAAAACCAGCACTCCTTGGCAAATCATGAATGATGTTTATGTCATGACAGCAGAATATCTGCCTCTTGGGCAACTTATGAGAAGAATGAGATAGAATAAACTAGCAACTTTTGTTGTTTTCTATACTTGATTTAATTTTATTTACTACTGAATTTGTGGACTGGATTCCTCTGGATTATCTCATACATATGCTTAATTTAACAGTCAATGGGACTTTTCACATGCTTCAAATTAAGCATGACTTTATGTACTCTACCAAGCAGAGATAAAATTACATGCTACGGTGCTTTCCTGAATTGGTCCATTAGTCAGAGATCAAGTGTCCAGGAGTAAGTTTCTCTTGACTAAAATCTAATTCTTAATGTTATCAACACTTTATGTAATAAAATCAGAAAATGATGTTGGACTTATAGTAGAAACTAGGATGCAGCTGTAAGTTAAACAAGGCTCTTGCATCACCATGATAAAACTAACTCATTAAAAGTGTCATTTGGAATTTTAACTGCTTGGTTTATTCATTCCCTCCCTTCATATAATCAGATCTCTCAGGATTACCATGAAGATAACTCATGAGTAGCAGGAAAAATCTCTAACATTATATAGAACAGTTCAGTCATTATGTCAGTTATTGAAGGACATTGAGGTGCTGGAGCGTGTCCAAAGAAGGGCAACAAGGCTGGTGAAGGGACTGGGGTACTAGTCTTATGAGGAGCAGCTGAAGGAGCTGGGGTTGTTCAGCCTGGAGAAGAGGAGGCTCAGGGGAAACCTCATCACTCTCTGCAACTACCTGAAAGGAAGTTGTAGCCAGGTGGGGGTTGGGCTCTCCTTCCAGGCAACCAGCAGTAGGACAAGAGGGCACAGCTTTAAGCTCTGCAAGGGGAGGTTTAGGTTTGACATTAGAAGAAGTTCTTTACACAGAAAGTGACTGGGCACTGGAATGGGCTGCCCAGGGAGGTGGTGGAGTCACCGTCCCTGGAGGTGTTTAAGAAGAGACTGAATGTGGCACTTAGTCCCATGGTCTAGTAGTCGAGGGGATGTTGGGTCAAAGGTTGGACTTGATGATCTCAGAGGTCTTTTCCAACCTACTTGATTCTGTGAATCTGTGATTCCTGTGCATTTACTTTTCCGAAGTCAGGATATAAGGGGTAAAACTTGTGTGGTCATTGGCTCCACAAGAGAGTGGATTATCTAGGATAGTACAGTATTTTCCGTGCTCTTTTCCACAGCAGGTTGTAGAGCATTCTGGATCTCTCTCCCCTCCCATGTTGTGGGGCAGCACCAGTCCTAGTTCCATTTCCATCTGAGGAACCATTTCCGACGGCTTGAGGTGGATAGGAAAGGGGTTACTCCAGCTCCAGGGGTTTCATCAGGGTCCTGGATGCATGGAGGGGTTAGGTGCTCACCCCTCCCCCCATCCACGTGGTCCCATGGTAGCCACAGACAGACAGCACACAGCACGTGGAGAGGAGGTGAGAGAGAGCGTTTATTGTGGTTAGGGGTTTATAAAGCTCTTGGGAGGGTCAAAAGGGACCATGTAAGGTAAGGGGTCTTACAAAACACCAATCAGGCAGGGAACAGCCAAATAAGGAAGGGGTTAACAAGAGACCAATGAGAAGACTTCTTGATATCTTCTCAGGTCATTCCTAAAACAGAGATAAGAACTGGCCATGGGGGATTTTGGGAAGAAGAAAGCACAGGGACCACAAAAAGCCATTTTGAAACACATTCAAACCACAGCTTCCCATACAAGGTAGATTCACTGCTACAGAGCATAGCTAAAATATCTTTCCTTCCTCATCTTGCACAGCTCCAGCCTGAAAACAAGTCCAAAGAGACTCCACTTCAGAGCTGTACATGCCTGGGATATCAGTCATGGCATTTAAAGGCAAAAAGGCTCCTCATGATTATTCAGTCTTACTTCAAGGCAGAGAGACCCATGTACCTCACTCTTATATCAAGCAATATCTATTGTGCTGATGTAAACCTTGCCTTCCAGAAAGGCACCTCTGAAGATAATCAAGATAAAACTTCCCTCAGGATTTTGTTCCTCAATCATCCTTGTGTCATAAAATCCATTTTTATTTGTCAGATGAACACTATCTGTCTCTGGTTCCTGAACTGAGGTTCTTGCTATGTGTTTCTCATATAGATAAGCAGTTCTTCAGTTTCTAATATTTTGCTCTGTTCAGGGGCATCTCAATCACCTTTTTCCATGAAACTTAATTTGAAGTAGGTATTGGGGTTTTAGAAAAGTGGATCATTCTTATTCCACTATCCTTTAGGAATAAAATACTGATGTGTATTGGCTGTATAGATCTTGCATAGGTAGTATCTCTATTCCTTACAGAAACAAGGGGTTTTTCTCTTTTATAACAATGGTCCAGTAGGAGAGGAATCTCATTTCCTATTGATCTTTATTTGGTATCAATCCTACATTGAAAAAGGAGAAAAGACATCCTAAAATTATTACATTTTCCAACAGTTTCAGATTTCATACTTTAATTTAGCATAATAGAAACATCATAATTTCAAAAAGTATGATTAAGGGTCTGTAAATAAGAATTTTTTAAAATTGTTTTCTCCTGAACTTCATGATGGGATTAACCAGATGCCCTTGATAATCTTTCTAGATCCAGAGGGGAAAAGAAAACCCACCTAAAAATCTCCCTGCTTATATAATAATTTCAGATATTTCTTACCTTCCAGTTCCTAGGAATGTCAACTTAATTTTCAATTTAACTTAACAAGCCTTGTGGGAAACTAGGACTCATGCAGAGGTAAGTAACTATGATCCTAGAAGAAGAATTTAATATTGCAGAAATACAGGATATGTGATGTGACACTCACTGGGGAGGAAGCATTAATTTTCTCTTTCAGTCTATTCTGACTACTGAAAAGCAACCATGCTGGCACTTTCTGTAATTCAGTCCAGACAAAATCAGCTAATCTCAGAATCACAGAATGGGTCAGGTTGGAAGGGACCACAGTGTCTCATCTGGTCCAGCCTCCCTGCTCAAGCAGGGTCATCCTAGAGCACATTGCACAGAATTGTGTCCAGAGAGTTCTCGAATATCTTCCACGAGGGAGACTCCACAGCCTCTCTGGTCAACCTCTTTCAGTGCATGGTCACCTGCACAGTAAAGAAATTCTTCCTCATATTCAGGTGGAACTTCCTGTGCATCAGTTTTTGCACATTGCTTCTTGTCCTATTGCTTGGCACCACCAAGCCTGGCTCCATTGCCTTGGCACCCTCCCTTCAGATATTTATAGACATTGATGAGGTGCCCTCTCAATTGTCTCTTCTTGAGGTTGGACAGGCCCAACTCTCTCAGCCTGTCCTTGTAAGAGAGATGCTTCAGCACCCTAACCATCTCTGTTGCCCTCTGCTGGATCTGCTCCCTGAGCTCCATGTCTCTCTTGTCCTGAGGACCCCAGAACTGGACTCAGAACTCCAGGGCAGGCCTCACTAGGACTGCGTAGAGGGGAAGGATCACCTCCCTTGACCTGCTGGCAATGCTCTTCCTAATGCATCCCACTGGCCTTCTTTGCCACCAAGGCATGCAGCTGGTTCATTTGTCCACCAGGACCTCCAGGTCCTTCTCTGCAGAGCTGCTTTCCAGCAGGTCAGTCCCCAGCCCGTCCTGGTGCCTGGGGTTATTATTCCCCAGGTGCAGGACCCTGCATTTGCCTTTGTTGAATTTCAGACAGTTCTTCTCTGCCCATCTCTTCAACCTATCAAGGTCCTTCTGAAGGGCTGCACAGCCCTCTGGGGTATCAGCCACTCCTCCCAGCTTTGTGTCACCAGTGAACTTGCTGAGGAGGCATCTGCCCCTTCAACCAAGTCATTGATGGTAAGTTAAATGATGCTGGGCTCAATATTAAACCTTGGGGGACACCACTAGTGACAGGCCTCCAACTGGACCCTGGGCCACTGATTATGATCCTCCGGGATCTTCTGTTCAACCAGTTCTCAGTCTACCTCCCTATCTGTTTGTTCACTGCACACTTCCTGAGTAATTATGAGGATGCTGTAAGACAGTGTTGAAAGCCTTGCTGAAGCTGAGGTAGACAATGTCCGCTGCTCTCCCCTCATCCGTCCACATAGTTGTTTCATCATAGAAGACAATCAGGTTGGTCAAGCATGATTTGCCTTTAGTGAGTTCATGCTGACTCACAAAATACATTATTAATATACTGTTTACTTTCTCTGAAACAGATGTAATGGCCGTGTGATATGGTTTGAAGCTGGCTCCCTGCCAAGTCCCCAAACCTCACTACAAGGCTCCCCCCCCCAAACCAAGGGAGAAGAGGGAAAAAAACCCAAGAGAACCGAAACAAGAGAGAGACAGCTAAAGCAATATGTATAAATATATTTACACTTATATTACAGTTATATACAATTGAAATATATGTACAATTTCAAAAGGAAAAGGGAAAGGGAAGGGAAAAAAAGGAACAAAACCAAAATAAAATATATATATATCCCGATCAATAGCCCAAGATCTAGCAACTAAAAGAATTAGCGAAGAATATCTTACTGCTCTCCTTGGGACAACAGAAAGTTGCGCTGGAACGACTGCCGGCAACCTCCGTCTCCCAAGGTCGGCAAGGCCTTACCAGGCCTCACTCCCCAACACGACAGACTCAACAGCAGAGTGTGGGGAAACCCGCACCTCCAAAGCTGCTGGAAGGAAAGAGGGGCAAAAACCTCTCCTCCTTTCTTCTTATACCCTGGCTTACGTAAAAATTGTAGGGAATACTGGGTAAATCTGGGCACTTCCTTGGTTACAAACTGGTCACCAAGGAAGGCCCAGACTAAACTACCACACCGTGACAGCCCAGATGGCAAAAAACAATGGTAATATAGATGCAGATTTTTTGTTCCAGATCTTTACCTTATCTACCAAATTACTACCTTCTTATGAAGTAGATCTTTGTTCAGTCCTTTACTGAGGCATTGAGCTACACTTCTACAGATCTTATATTTGTGCTCAGCAGTCCAGTAACACACTTACCTACTCTCTGATTCAGAAAGAGCTGGATTGGCAAACAGAGTTAGTGCTTGGCTGAAAACACAAAATAGATCTTAAAGTTCGTGAAGGTCTTTCCAGCCTTAAAACCTTTGAAAATAGTGAAGCTTTGTGTCTCCTGAACCAGTCCAGGTCATCCACAGGAATTCACAAGGGGCCACTTGACCTGGAAAAGACCCATGCTAACATCAATCCTGACACTTGTTCCAAACAACAACCAGGCCCATGCCGTGAGGGCCATTAAAACACAACTATCATTGTCATGTAGAGGATTACCACACTGAAAATGTGCCTGTTTGAACTCTCTAGTTGGGCAGCAAAACATGGTACCTCTTCTTTTTAAGTTCAGAACGGTCTCCTTACATTCATACTGTTTGTACTGCTCTGACCCAGTATAGTTCTTCCTTTTTTGGTTCTAACTGGGTTTTGATAAACACAGCAATTGAGGCTTTTTCAAAGGCCTCCCTATAAAGGCAATGGAAATTGCCTGCTAAATATTGTTCTCATAAAACCACTCTGAAAGCTTTCAGACTGCTTTTGAGTAAAGCCACCTCACTGGTTTTCAAGTAAAGGCCATTTTGATTTCCCTAGACCTTTTGAGAGGAAGAAAAGACACATAAAAGCATAAATGCTGAAATATCTTCTAAGCCTATAAGTTGGAAAAGCTATCTATTGACTTCAATACAATTGCAGGGGGTATGTTTTATCTCTTCAATGAGAAAAAGTCAGCAGAAAAATAAAGGGCCAACAGGAAAAGAGGCAGAAGAGAAGCAGAAGAAAGAAAAACTCAGGAAAAAACTGCAAGAAAAAGAGGATTAAAATATGTATGCGCATATGTACACACATATATAAGTGATGTTTTTCATACTTGTTTTTTCTTAACTTAGATGCATGTATTGGCTACACCAACATTTTTTCCCCCAAAGCACTTTATTGAATTCACCCTTCACTGTTGCCCAGGTTAAGGTTTGGTTAAGACTCCATTCCTCTAGCCAGCTCCCCAGAAATCTTTTTTCCCTTGGAGATGCCTTAAAAATCTCTTTCCTGTCAAGTTCACAAATCATTTTGGGAAACAGGAGGCAGGAAACAAATCCAAGGATCATCAACATTTGCATTTTGAGTCCTTTGGCTCTGGAGAACTGATGCAGCTTTACCAAGGCTCTGTTTCTCTAGGGCAGGTCAGGTGTCCCCATCTGAGGTTCTATAGCGGGTTCCTTCGCGCTTCACAAAATTACTTTCATTGTCACCTTCCATACCTGCAATTGCTCTCACTCTGAATGTCCCTCAGACACTCCTTCACCTCTGCAAGGCTTCTACAACTCGGCCTGCAGTCTTTTTCTCTTTAATCTTTACAGCTGCTATGCAGCCTAAATATAACCCCAGCCTTCAGGACAAGCTAATTCTTTGGTGATTACATGTACAGACTGTAAGTGCTTCATGACAGAAAGGCTTGGTGGTCCTTTTTCAAAGTTAATGAAGCCCTCAGCTTCCCATGATTTCAGTCATAGGATTTAACACAGCTCTCGGAACCATTTCCTTGCTTCACCGTTTCCATAATAATCTTAAACAATATTGTGAATATTTGAGTAGTCTACACAAGGTTTACCGCTGTGGGAAAGCCATTTGCTGCAAAATGAGGGCAGACCCTGCTTACGTGGTTAGGGAGATCAAAGTTATGTGAACCAGTGTCTTCAACCAACTCTGTACCCAGACTACCAAGTATGACCAACATACCAAGGACCTTGGTGTGTGAACAAAAGAGCTGCCAGATCCTCATCCATTCCTGAAAACCTGCCATTTTACAAGGTATTTAGATAGTTTCACCTTTTGAAATACCACCAGATATGCAGCACATAGAATCATAGAATCATAGAATCAGCTGGGTTGGAAGGGACCTCTGAGATCATCAAGTCCAACCCTTGATCCAACATCGCCGTGGTTACTAGACCATGACACTAAGTGCTGCATCCAGTCTCATCTTAAAAACCTCCAGGGATGGAGAATCCACCACTTCCCTGGGCAGCTCATTCCAATGTCTGATTACCCTTTCTGTAAACAATTTCTTCCTAATATCTAACCTAAATCTCCCCTGGCACAGTTCAAGACCATAAAATTTTCTGATTTCAACTTCTTTCCTCCTGCCTCAGTTTACAGGATAGCTTATTTTCCTCCTGAACCTATGGCCCTGATTGTGAACAAAACACCTCAAATCTCTCTATTCTTCAGTCTTCATTTGGTGAGCTGTATAAGGGAGCAGAAATTTATCGTGCAAGGCAGTATCTGCATTGACATCAGGTGGCATGGCTTTCTGAATATGAAAAATGACAATGTCAGAGGCCCTAAGTGAAAGAGAACAACACTCTCATCGTGGTGTTGTGGGAGACATATGGTGTGATTATCACCCCTTGTTCCCAGTGGCACTGAATCCATGGCAAGGAGATCTGTGTTTGCCCTGGCTCTTAGCACCTGGCTTGAGTAAGAAGTGAAGTTTAAACTTTTCTGCTCTAGTATAGCTAAGAATATACATGCTGTGCAGCTACCTTTGAAGCACTCTAACACCCACCAGTAACACTGTAAGGCTCAAACCCCAGCTCACAAGAATGTCAGGGAATACTGCGTACCTTCTCTTTGGCTCTTTTTTTTGGGTAAGGATGCTCTGCTGACTCAAGTGAATGTAAAGACAGTCTGAGCAAAACACACTGAAACACATTCATATAGACACCTCTGGTGGGAGCTCCCTCTCTGACTTGAGGAGTGAACTCTTACATGTGAACTAGTTACCAGCAGAGTAAGGTCTAAAGTGTGGTTTCTTTGATCTGCTTCTTCCATAAGTAGGGAAGAAGCACCTCTTCAGCTCCATTGGCCATACTGGCCAGCACTCCACTGCCTGAAGGAACTGTTTTTGATGTAGACATTGAATTTCTGCGCACTTGGGAACAGTCAAAAGAATCTGCCCTTTGTATAACGTGCTTGTGACACTCTTTATTATGTATCTTTTAAAATAGCAATTATTCTAAAAAAACCCCAACAACTCATCAACATTTCTACATTTAATTGGAAAGAAAATTGGTACCACTACATTTTAAAGTCACTTAAAACCAGATCATAGATCTGTGTGAAATAATCTAACCTGACTAACCTGACTGGGAAAAGTGCTCAGCAATTCCTACCCACACTGGTGGAGGTGAAAGCTCTCTGCTTCCTGTACAGATTTCCAGGGGAAGAAAGCACAGAAAGGGATGTGATGACAGAATCTAACAGCCCTGGTGTCTTAGATAACTTCTTTGTCCCTAAAACAAGGTTCTTTCACCCAGTGTGCAAGAGACAATCCATACACTGAGTCAAAATATTTGATTTTATTACAATTCTGCAGAATAGGGTGCCAGGCATCTAACAAAGCTGGTACATCTTCTAGGAAACAAGCACAGTCTCTTATATAAAAGGGTAACAAAGAAGGAATGATACAGAAACAAGTGATTGGTCACTCGTGCTTTTGTAAGAAAATTCAAAATATGCATGTAGTGGTAGTGGTCTATACTATAATTTACTAGTGGTGAGTTTTTTAGATTGTAATCATCTAAGATGGATATTTACCCTGCTTGAGCAAGGAGGGTGGACCAGATGATCCTACTGTGGTCTCTTCCCTTCCTGTGGAGTTAACTCTGAGTTATATTTTCATCCTATCAGCTGCCACCAAGTAATTATTTAACCTTATACTGTATACATCCACTTTACCTCTCCATCCTCTTCAATCCTTGGATTAATTCAGAGCAGAGTCAAGGCTGTTTTGTGTTAACAAATACAGGCAGGAAATACCTTTACTGTACCTTAGTCCTGTTTAAGAATATTACTGGTATGGGTATATGCAAACCAGCCTACACTTGAGTGTGCACATTTTATTCAGCTCAGGTTTCCTCATCATCAGAGAAAATTAGAATTTACCCTGTGTACACAGCTTGGCCTTTGCTCATAAGCAAGTCACCTGGGTGAAAGATATTTAGAAATATTGGTTTCCCTTTTCTTCATCAGTTTTCCCTTTTCTTCCTCATTTCTATGTAACAAGTAGCCTGTCAAAGAATTTTACGCACGCAAAAAATAATTAAACACTTGCAAAACCTGATGCCCAAAGAAACTATTTGCAAACAGATAAACAAGCCATGCAGGGTGGAGGGAGCCTGCAAAAAATGTAATACGCATTGTCTACTTTGAGCTGTTTTCAGCTGTTCTCCCAGCATGCCCCAGTATGACAATTAGCTATTGGGACTAGGAGAGAGCAAGTAATACCACAAACTGGAATTAGTTTTGGGTATTCTTCCACCTGTCTTTATTCATCCTCTCCCAATCCAATACAATGGAGTTATCTTCTATAAAAAAGAAGATAAGCTACCATATAGGAAAACATGACAAACATAGACCTCTACTCTTTGAGTCCTCAATCTTTTCTTTTTCCATTTTTTTTCCCCATGGCAAATGTGATTTTAATAACTGCAATGTTCAATACAGTTATTCCATTCCTCCTGGTGGAAGTAAAATGTTAATTTATCACCCTTCATCTTAGTGACCCTCAGTGGGAGTTCTTATACTCTGGTCAGTCTAGGGCCAACATCCAAGACTTGGGAGTGAATGATTAGAGTTGTAGACAGAGCAAAGATTACAGTCAAGGTTGAATTACTGCGCTGACTTTACTCCCACCTTTTTCAGACTTTTCTGAGTTTGGAGCCTATCCTGAATGCATTTCCATTCCATTTCCTTTAAAGAAAGCCTACTTAACTTTGGCTTGTGACCAACAGAATAAAATAAATAACCTATATGCCCATTTTGTATACTCATAATCTGTGTATCTCAACCATAGCATTATGCATCTGATAATGTACTGTACTGAATGCCTAAGGGAAAAATATTATGGCAAGCTTTGTAGCAGTACTTTCCTAATTACACCTTCCCAGCTAACAGCAATTTGCAGCTGAGCAAGTAGTAGTAGTATTTTAGTGTTAAATAACCCTGATGGATTTTCTTCTATGAATTTCTTCTGTGAATTTGTGCTAGTGAGTGCTAGCAAGGGCCTTTTACTGGTGAGTCAGAGATGTCCTAGTCACATTTGAAGTCTTATGGAGATGACCCAAGGGCCTCCGAGGTAATTGAAACCAACGGGGAAAGACCAGGGAAATATCTTAAAGGAACTGAGGGGTGTTTCTCTAAGAAGGTGAAATGGCTGACAGCCCAGCTGAGGTGCAGGTGTCTCACCAGCAGTCATTCAGAGCATGGGAGAGCTGGGCTCACAGCTCTAACACCAGGATACTGTTCCATGCCCACTAAGACCCGATGTCATACAGGGTTGGAGACTCATAAAGTACTGTGGGGATTCACCTCTGTGCTTTTACTGCTCTTACATTGCTCCTTAGGACTGCTTTTGACCACTGGTAGAAAGGAGGATAGTAAGGAAGACTTCTGGGATGTATGTCTGTGCTACTAAAAGACTTATACCAGCCTCACTCTTGCCCAAAGTGAGGGTGGAGGAAGCACAAATAATATTGGGAATGGTGAGGCACATAGTCTGGTACACAAGGTAAGGAAAACCAGGGTGCTGCCTGAGAAAAAGAGGGTTGGGTTAAAGGAGGTAAAGTCCAAACTGAACCTCTCCATCCTGGTTCTTTCTTCTTGCCATTACCAACCCCTCCCATGGATTTTAGCCTCTACACTTAATGCAGACCAGATAAATATAAAACTGTATGTATAAAGGCCTTACACGATGACTTTTTGTATGAAGCATGTTATGAATGAGTTTCCTTCCACCATTGGCTAACTGATTACAGCTACAATAAGTTTACTCTGCTTTCATTATTAGGTCAACAACTGAATTAAAGACTACTGTGAAAGACAACTTTCATTCCAGTGCTCCTACTCCATAAGTCAAAAAGTGAACTGGTGTTTGTCATTAGTACATGTATAGATATAAAAATAACCTCGGCAAATTGTTTCACTGTACACCGCAAGTAACAAACAGCCTGACATTGGTAGCAATTTTCAATGTAATTAAATAAAACTTATAACTGAAACCCAAACATGTGAAAAAAAAAGGTATTGGTTGTATTATGAAAAAGAAAAAGAATTGGGAGGCACCGCTAGAGGATAAAATGGATTTGTAGTTTAGGTAAAAGATCTTTGTGCAATAGAAAAGGCAGTTCAGAAATGGACCCCAAATTTACAGGATAACATGAGAGCTTTTCTTTTTGCTTTTCTTTTAAAATATGAATTCTAATCTTTCATATAAATAACATGATATATACAGAAGAAAAGATGAAATGTAGCATCAGCTCTAGCAATACCTTACTTTGTATTGAACGACAAAAAGCAGTAGATAGGGAATGAATCTGGGTGTCTTTAATAGGAAAAGAAATAAAAAATTACTCAAAGCTTTAAAGCCTCATAGCTCCAGCACACACTGCACTAAGACTGACTTTAGGATCTATTCTGAACTCAGACTTGGAAAGTCCTGTTCCCTTGGAAATTCAAAGAAACAGTTTATGCCTTTATTCCAAGGACTCTGGTAAGTTGAATGTCATCGGCTATGCATCTGCAATTCATTTGGTGTCTTATGCAGGAGTTAAGCTGGCTAGTCATGGATAAATGATAGAGAAATAAATAAATAGATACAAGCAGCTTTCTGAGATCTTGGGCTTGCTTAGCATTTCATTGTACCTCTCTTTTCAACAAGTCACTGAACGGCAGAATGGATTGCTCAGTAAAAGCTGACATTTAGAAAGAAAAAGAACACATCTTTAACAGTCTGTTCCTAGCAAAGCCATAAATACATATATATATAAGCTCAGCCAACTTTCTGATTTGCTTTTTGTTTTGTTTTGTTTTTTTTTCCTGAATATGCATGTTAGCAAAAGCAATCCGTTGATGTCAGGGTTTAAAAAGCACAAAAATAAAAATTAATTATGTTGCTCAGAGAGAGTGCTTTGTCTTCACGCTTGAGTCAAAGGTCTCTGTGTTTTATCCAGGCACGGATAAAACTGATTCATGACTGCTGATTCCCTCACTGCATGGGTCGTTGCTGGGTGCTAAGGTTTTGGGAAAATGTGGCTTTGAAAAGTCAGGGCAGAAAACAAGGACTTAAAAAATCAAGACTAATTAAATACCTAGAAGTTTTCTACAAGTCTGGAAATGTCTCCCTGGGTGTTTTATGTGTACAGCTCCTAGCATCATGCAATCTTGACTGCAGTTCCTGCTTAGGACTGTAATACCACATATATAATCTAGTAGTTCCTACATAACTACTCTAAATTCTTCAAAAACACTGGCTTTGTTGTAGATTAATTAAGGTAGATACATTAATTAAGGTAGATTTCTTACATCCTTCACCTTGGGGGTTGTACTAGGTGACATTTAATGGTCCCTTCCAACCCAAACTATTCTACAATTCCCTGTAAAGCAAGTTTTTCAGATCTGAAATCAGTCTCATGGCTATCAAATGAAGACTTCTTCCATGGTCCTGCAGGATCAGCATATCAGCACATTAGTGAGGTTCTTACTCAGGTTATGGACTGAGGGTCCTCCCTCTTTGCCTGCTTCTTATCCCTGTGTTTTTACTTTTAAGCCAGTGAAGGAATGACTTGAATACTGGGTACAAAACAGTTGATGAAAGCTTTGGTGCGCTGTGAGTAGGATTGCAAATCTTTGGCTTCATTTGGGGTGGAGTAGGGTTCATTTGGATGCTGCTTTCACTTTCAATTAATGGTAGCCCTGCTGTGCATTTGCTTATTATGTGATTCAGCTGTACAATGACAATCCTACAATGGATACCATTTTGCAATGAAATCCAGAGCCTTTGATATCTTCAGCACTTGCCTGGACAAAACCCTCAGAAGCCTGATCTAACGATATGAAGCACAGGCCTCCAGAGGACCCTTCCCACACAAATCTTGCTCTGATTCTATCAGGGTTTTTTCATCACTTTTAAGAAAAGGTTGTTTAATGTAGAAAGAGGTCTTTTCCTCTTGTGACATGACAACACTTTGCTTTATCACAGATAACCATAATTTTCACTAATGTAACTCACAGCTCAGGAGTTCTAATCTATTCTTCCAGCTGGCAGTAGGGTCAGAAAAACTGCAGAGGTATTTCTAAGGAAAGGAGAGGCCTGGTTCCAATACTTTTATGCAAGGAAAAATTCAATGGAAAACCTGCTGAAAAGGTCGAAGCGTTGTAAAGTGTGCAGATAAAGACAAGTATGACATTTACCTAAAATACAATAATTAAAGAGCAAATGTGTCTTGCTGAAGTAAATTGGGCAGGGTGTTCACACTAAGTCCACAGCACTATTCGCCCCAGAGCAGCTGATTTACTTCTTCCTTTTTTTGCATTAAATAAAAAATAATTTAAAAAGAAATGCAGTTTCCCTGAAAGTCCCATGTCACTGCATAAATTGAAGATAATACAGGCTCTGGATTTCAGAGGCAGGGTAGAAATGTGATTCTGCTTGAACAGGAAGATCTATCATCAGATGATAGAAATTAATACAGATCAAATAAATACAGCATAAATAAATCAATTCATAATAAATGAAGACGTGGAGTTGCAGGTTTCTTAGGCTACTCCCACTTATTGACCCAGGAAACTGGAAGTTAGCTGGTATTGAAAAATAGGGCTGCTTATTTGTTGGAATGAAACATGGAAGCTTTTAACGAAGAAATGTCAACAGAGGCAAACAGCTGTGAAAGCTGAGGCTGCAGCCCCAGCACAGACAGGTTCTGGTACAAATAACCATGCAGGATACTCCCAGCCTATCTCCTCACTCTGCCTGTTCCCAAGACCCACAGCATATGGCCTCTCCATTCTGCTGGCTACAGTAGTGATGTTATCTAAAGCAATGGGACCCAATGGGCCTTTTAAAAAATCATGCCTTGATTATGCTTGCCAGTTTCACACTTTAAACTCCATTTTCCTTTCTTCTTTCCCTATCGTACATTCTGTCTTATTCTCCAAAACAGTGCACCTCACTTTTCTGCTTGTGCATATTTCTCTTTCTCTCCCTGGGAAATGTAATGACCTTCCTTTCCTACCTACACTGACAGGACCTTGCCTTGCTTGTCTTGTCTGCTAAGAAGTCTTTAAACCAGGGGAATTTATGAACCTAGCAGCTCAGAAAGCAGATGGTGTGGAGTGTACAAGACTGGCTGGGAAGGTGAAAGGAAGTACAGAAAAATCTAAATCTTTTCACCACAATCTATGTTGGTCTATCTGAATCTTCAGACCAAAGTACTGGCAGGATATTCACTCCAGACTTTTATCTGCTTGCAGCCCATCATTACTTGAAAGATAGAAGTACACATGATATCACTTCTGATCTAAATTATTGTAGAATTCTGTGATACACCCATGCTCTAATAATGTCCTTGATGTACTTTGGGGATGTAGGAAAACTGACTGGAATCTCTCCAAGCTCCCATTTGGTCCTTCTTTCTCTGACATTGATGCAACATAAAACTTTTGAAGAGGATCGAGATATACTATTTGAGGTGGGTGAAGTCCTTCAGGCATAAATCGAAGTGAGCTGAATGTCAATTGAATTTGGGATTTGTATTCAGGAGGAAAGGTCCCTCTGTGAAGCACCCTAGAGGCAAAAACAAGGCCTACAGGTTCTCAGTGATCAAACACTCTAAAATCTCTCCTTTCTCCCTCCTCCTCGGGCAAGGGAAAGCTACACAAACCCTTTTCTGAATGACACACTCCTGGCAGCTCTGATCTGTTCTTCAGTGAGGAGATGTGGTCAAACCCTGACTGCTGAGTCCTCCCTGAGTGAATTGTAGCACAACTTCTGCCTGGGGAGGATTTCATGGGGAAATGTCTGGGCTTTTATCACCCCTCCTGAGATGTACTGCATGAAGCCTGGAAGTGAACTTTCCCCTCATCTATCTATTGCTGCTGGTACTGAATTTGGGAGTGTCTGGTTGCAGGCAGCACTGCCTGGCAGAGTACCATTATTTTCCCTCTCTTGGTCAAGCAGTTCAAAGTTCAGCTGGGCCACCATGGAAGACAAGGAGGGAATCAGGATGGGAAGCACAAGCAAGGGACTAGAGGTCCAGAGGAGGAAGTTTTGGAAAAGGCCCTGTCCTCTGTGTTTTGCTCTAGGTAGAACAGAAACAATCATACAACTCACATCACCAGTGCAGGTGTAGCCACATCATCCCCTATTCTCAGTAAAGGTGGCCCACAGCTCACTGTGAGAGTGGAGTTAAATTCAGCTGTTGGCCTGTCACAAGTGGTATTCCCCACAGTTCAGTACTGGATACAAATCTGTTTAATATCTTTAGTGATGATCTGGATGAGGGGATTGAGTTTGCAGTCAGTCAGTTTGCAGACAACATCAAGTTGGGTGAGAGTGTTGATCTGCTGGAGAGTAGGAAGGCTCTTCAGAGGGACCTGGACAGGCCAAGGCCGGTTGCATCAGATTCAAAAAATCTTAACAACCCCATGCAACGCTCCATGCTTGGGAAAGAGTGGCTGGAAAGCTGGCTGATGGAAAAGGACCTGGGGGCGTTGGTTGACATCCACATGAATGTGAGTCAGCAGTGTGTCAGAAATAGCGTGGCCAGTATGTCCAGCAGGACTAGGCAAGTGATCGTCCCCTTTTACTCAGCACTGGTGAACCCCCATCTCAAGCGCCATGTTCAGTTTTGGGCCCCTCACCACGAGAAAGACGCTGAGGTGCTGGAGCAATTCCAGAGAAGGGCAATGATGTTGGTAAAGGGTCTAGGGCACAAGTCTTACAAGTAGCAGCCAAGGAAACTGGGGTTGTTTAGCCTGCAGAAAAGAAGGATCAGGGGGATCTTATCTCTTTCTACAGCTTCTCCCAGGTAACAAGTGACAGGATGAGAGGAAATGACCTCAAGTTGCACCAGGGGAGGAGGTATCGAATATTGGATATTAGGAAAAATTTCTTACTGAAAGTGTGGTCAGGCATTGGAATAGGCTTCCCAGGGAAGTGGTGGAATCACCATCCCTGAAAGTGTTAAAAAGGTGTGTGTGGTTGTGGCATTGAGCGATGTGGTTTAGTGGTGAACATGGTGATGCTGGGTCAATGGTTGGACTTGGTGATCTTTTCCAACTTTAAAGATTCTATGACTTCCGGGAGGAATAAGATCAAAATACTATACATGGATGTTGAGGGAATATGTGTTAATCAGCACAGCTGCAGGTCATAACTGAGGCTACCATTCCCTCCCAGGACTGTTTGATATATGCAGGTGGTCTGCTGAGAAGTATTGACTCTATGTAGGATGTGAAAGGTGAGGTACCTTTTATTTTTGTTCCCTGCTGATATGTGCCTGATGGAAACAACATCTGCTTGAGTTAGCACTCCAATACTGAGCCACTCATTTGTTAGCATCACTGTTTGCAAGATTTTGCAAAGTCAGCACGCTGCACAACAGTATCTTCCTGAAGGCATCAGAATTTACAGAAGTCATCTATTCTCCCTCAACAGACTGTTCAGCAAGGTGTCCATTTAAAAGGTGATAAAGAGTTACACCAAAAATCCAATCTTAGCAGCAATATTTCTGATTTTAGGAATGTGTGGTAACTAATCAGCACCCAGCTGTCTCAGATTGATAACAGAACTTAAATAGCCCTTCTGACAGCACCCTACCCCCACCTCCAACCCTGACATCATTAGCAGGGAAAAGCAGTCTCTTTAAAACCAGTTTTTAGCAGCCAGATAAAAGTGATTAGTCCAGTCTGCATATTGCCATTGCCTCTTTTTAAAGGAAAGAAATCTGAGGGAAATAGTCTGAAACAAAGACCAAAAGGTAAACCAGAAAGATTATACCTTCTTTCTCCCTGTCCCTCACTGGTATTCTTTCTTTCAAATTCAAATGTTCATTTATCTCTTCATTTGTGCTATAACTCTGGGTCTGACATAATTAGCCCCTAATTAGTGATCGTGTTTTGGGCTTGTAATTTTAAATTTTCTTTTTCTCATCTTAAGCTTTCCTCACCAAATAGAGTACCTACAGGGGAAAGCTAGTTTTGTTCTTTCTAAAACAAAAAGTAGATCTTCCTCAATGTAGTCTAGCCCAGATATTGGATATTCTGGAAAAGAATCCCACCATGAAAGTCACAGCAATATGACTGAGTGGTATGGGACTGTGAAACTGCAAATTTAATTTTAAAAACTTGGGTCACAATGGCCATGAAAATATATAAAAGATGAATGGTTCCATTTTCAAAAGCACTCTGCATCCAAAGTACTTGAAGGAACTTCCAGTTGCCAAACAAGTAATTTGGGCATGAGGCTATTCAGCAATTTTGACACTGATTTCATGCGTATTTGGAGACAAATTTTAAAATGTGTACACCCCATTATGTACACAAGACTTTCCTCAAAAGGCAATGAAAGTACAATTCCTTTTTTTTTAATGAAACAGAGACATTCAGGTGACTTGAGCATTTTTTAAAACTTTGCCACCAAAAGATCACTTCATGTGTGTTTAAAAATCTTGGCTAAGATCATTCAGATTATTAAATACAGAGCAGAGGGAATAGTTTTTGGAAAATGTGACCTATTACATTATCATTTCTATAATGGATGACATCACCTCTTTTTGACTCATCTTACTTGATGTGTCTGTAATGCCTGAAGAGAATTTAATTGTTAAACTATGGAAGGTTTCCTCATGTGTCAAACCTCACAGGAGGGCTCTCATTTCCCTCCATCACTCAGTCTTCATTCTCTCCACATGGAGCCAATCAATTGAAAGATAATATCTTCCAAGTACTGTAATTGCTGTTACTCTCCACACAATGTCATGTTGTGCCCTTAATTCTGACTGTCTCCATTGTTACTGTAGGCTACTGGCAATGTATCAACATTTAGCAAGGATTTAGTCTTTTGGCATAGCCACATCCTATGGATTTTTATTTAAAACATGATTCCTTGTATTCTCTGTGGGCCACTGAGAAGAAAAGTTGTAAGTGATGTTAAAAAAGGAGCTTTCTGGCTCCTTTTACTAACTCCTCATTTGTAAAGGAGACTGAGAAAATTTGATATGTAAATGGAAGGTAGAAAATTCACTTCTCTAATGTTGGCTCAAGTTAACATTTTATTCTCAGTGCTCACATCATACAATAAGCCAATCAGTTTCCAAGCAGCACACGGTATGCTAATACAGAAAATCCTGGAGCTGGAAGGTATGTCTTCATCACAGAGCTTAGAAACTATTGGAAGAGTGCAGAGTAGTATGTTAGTCGACCTCTTGCTTTATGAATCCTAAGAACATCTGGACTCTATTTCATCTCATTTTGCAGATGACCCATCACTCTGTTCTATGCTGCTTTCTTTGTTCATGCTCGTGTATATTTGCATGACATCCAAAAATATTTGTTTCACTGAGCGAGCTTATACAGTCCTTTTTCCTACAGCCTGGAGTTCGGCTCTCACCAACTTTGGACTGAAACATGGGCATAACTTGTGTACTACTAATGGCTTATCCAGGGTTTTCCCTCCAGTAGGTTTCTTCTTCCTTGCTATATTTCCTTCCTAGTTACTTTTACATCTTCCCAGACAACGCTGACCTTGATCTCCAGCCAGTCACTCACCAGTCTGTACGTACATCCAGGTTTCCCTTCCCAGGTGCAGAATCTGGCACTTATCTTCATTAAACTTCATATGATTGGTGATTGTCCAGCCCTCTAATTTGTAGAGGTCTCTCTGCAGGGCCCTTTGCCTTCAAGGGAGTCAACAGCTCCTCCTGATCACTGGTAAACTTACTAAGTATACCTTTGAGTCCTGCACCCAAGTAATTTATGAAGATGTTGAAGAGCACTGGGCCTAAAATAGAGCCCTGTGGGACCCCATTAGCGACCAGTCACCAGCCTGATGTAACCTCATGTACTGTTACCCTTTGTGTCTGACCCATGAGCCAGTTGCTCACCCCCCTCATGACACATTTATCCAGCTGCGTGCTGGACATTTTGTCCGGAAAGATACTGAGAGAGACACTATCAAAAGCTTTACTGAAATACAAAATCATTACATCGGCTGCCTTCCCTTGATCAGCTAGGTGGATTACCTTGTCATACAAGGAAATTAAGTTTGGCAGGCAGGACTTTCCCCTCATGAACATGTGCTGGCTCCAACCAATGATTGCATTCTCCTTCAGGTGTTTTTCAATACCTCCCAGAATACCTCTGCATAACTTTACCAGTCACTGAAGTGAGACTCACTGACAATGATTCTATAATCTCTCCTGTGAGGAAAGGCTGAGACAGTGAGCGCTGTTCAGTCAAAATATGAAAAATTTCAAGGGGGGATTATATCACACCTGAAGGGATGGTGCAAAGAGAATGGAGCTCAGCTGTTTTCAGTGGTGCCCGGTGACAGAATCATAACTGAAACAAAGAGGGTCCTCCTGAACGTCAGGACACACTTTTAAACTGCTGGTGTGACTAAGCACTGACACAGGTTGCCCAGAGACATTGTGGAGTCTCCCTCCTTAGAGATAATAAAAACAGGTGTAGACATGGTCCTCAGCAACCAGCCCTGTTACAGCAGTGTTAGACCAGATGATCTCCAGAGTTTTCTTCCAACCTCAACCATTTTGTGATTCTGTGAAGTAGCAAGCCAAAATATGACAGTGTGGTTTGTTAAGTGTTATGAGAACCTTTGAAATTGAAAGAACTGCATTTATAGACTTCTGTAAAGCCTTCACTGCAGTCCCATACATCCTTATCTCCAACTTGAAGTGACAGGGATTTAACATGGACTGGCCAGGGGGATAAAGAATTGGCTGGATGGATGCAGTCAGAGGTGTGGTCAATGGTTTTATGACTAGGTGGAGGCAGGTGATGAGTGCTGTCCCTCAGAACTCTGTGCTCTTCAATGTCTCCATCAATGACACAGACAGTGAGCGGTGATGACACAAAGTTGAGCACAACAAAAGGAAGGGATGCCATCCAGAGGGACATGAACAAACTTCATAGGTGGGCCCATGAGGATCTCATGAATTTTAATGAGTCCAAATGCAAAGTGTTGCATCTGGACTGGGGCAATTCCAGATATGACTACAGGAGAAAAGTAATCATTGAGAGCAGCTCTACTCTCAAGAAGGACTTGGGGGTTCTCGTGGGTGAAAAGCTGAACATGAGCTGACAATGTGCCTTCACAGCCCAGAAGGTTGACTGCATCCTGTGATGCATCAATAGAGAAGTGGCCAGCAGGGCGAGGGAGGTGATTCTGCCCCTCTCCTCTGCCCTCATGAGTCCCCACCTGTAGTACTGTGTCCAGATCTGGGGTCCTCAACACAAGAAAGATGTGGATCTGTTTGAGTGAGTCCGGAGGAGGGCCACAAAGATGATCAGAGGGATGGAGCACCTCTCCTAGACAGACCGAATGAGAGAGCTGGAGTTGTTCAGCATGGAGAAGAGAAGGCTTCAGGGAGACCTCATTGTGGCCTTCTGGTACCTTAAGTGGGCTTATAAACAGGAGGGAAGGGGACCATTTATATGGGCAGATAGTGACAGAACAAGGGGCAATGGTTTTAAACTGAAAGAGGGCAGGTTTGGTTTAGTTGTTAGGAAGAAATTCTTTACTCGGAAGGTGGTGAAGCATTGAAACAGATTGCCCAGAGATGATGTGGATGCCCTATCCCATCAAGGCCAGGTTGGATGGAGCTCTGAGCAACCTGATCTAATGAGTAACATCTCTTCCCATGGCAGGGGAGTTGGAACTAAATGGTCTTTAAGGTCCATTTCAATGCTAACCATTCTATGATTCTAAAATCCCATAAGAATATTGGATTAAATAACTAATTAGAGGAAACAAAGAAAAAAATTCCCTTACCTTGCAAGGTAGTCTGATTCCAGCATAAAACCCCATGATGTGCAGATCTCTCCAGCTGTGAGAAATCACAGGGCAACAAAACAAGTAACCTCTCTGTACCAGTGACACAAGACCAAGACGTGACAGTCTTTTTCTCAAAAAAACCCAGAGGGTTTTAAAGCTCTGAATCAGGCTTAAGACCCAACAATGTAAAACATGGTAACTCTCAATTTGCACTCAGTAATCAATTAGACACATGCACAAGCTGGAGATCTGACCAAGAGGTTAGTTATGTGACGAAACATGCATAGAGTAAGATGGCACTGGAATCACTCCCAACAAGACTGATTTTTGAGGAACACCTCTAAACAGACTTAAGTTGAACAGGATATTGTGTTTATTTGATTAGACACGTTTGTCTCTGACCAAGGCTTCTTTGTCATTCTAGAAGCCCTGACTGTAGCAGGCTTTCACTAATCTTTCATCATCTTTCCAGACTGGAGGAAATTATTAGAAATGTCCATTCCCAATAGGCTTTCCTAGAGGAAAGAGAAATCCAAACTTATTGTTTAGAGATCATTTCAGGCATGACAACATGCAAGTACACTGTTCATGAAGTTTATTTCATATTAGTATAATACTGGTTGATCTCATTGTTTATATAAGTGTTCCATTTTTATTTGAGTTCTCTTAATCACTCATCCTCAGTGATGTCTGCCAAAGAAAAAGGCTGATTTCTGCTCTTTGTTAGAGTTTTGTAACCTGGCAGGGCTGGCTTGCCTTCTCAGAGTATGTATAGCACAGATTTTCAAAACGTCATGTTCTGGAAGGTTACAGACTAAACAGATTTCAACTAATGGAGTGTCTTCAGTGTCTGAGAAAAGAGAAAGTTTGAAGCTTAGGTGCTTATTACAAAGTCATCCCTGCTTCTTCAATAACTCATTTTGATATTTTTTAATTTGCAAAAATGTGTCTGTGATCCCATAGGCTCTTAACTACTTTGTAATGAGTGTGTATGAACAGATGGAAAATGTTTTCAATTTCTGAGAGAACTGCTAATGGATGTCACCAGCTATTAGAAAAGCTCAGGTGGTTCCATTTTGGGAGAATAGGTATTGTCATAAGCCTCTTCATTTTTAATGAAATGTTTGCTCATTTATACCTTTATGGTAAGTTTAAGACTGCCAGTACTAGTGAAAAAAGATTAGAACTTGAGCTGGAAATTATTCACTGTGTAGTAGTCCAGAACCTTAGGTCCAAACATTTCACCTGAAAACAAAAGTTTGTTGTAGGTCACATTATTATGAGGAAAAATTAATAACTGAAAAAAAATAATTCCATCAGGGTTAGACTTTTTTCCCCCTTTTTTTTTCTGAGAGATGCAGAAAAAAAAGTAAAAACAAAAGAAGAAAAATTTCTGTTTTCTTATCTGAAAATCTAGAACTACTTTTAACATCAAAGTAGAAAGGAACTCTTTTCCTATAAAATTTGATAATTTTGCTCTGCTAATTTGTTTAGATTTTTAGTCGCTAGCCCAGATGAGATTTCATACTGCTTTTGAGCTCCCTCTAGCATCAGACATTAGGATCTTCCCATGATAAGGAACTGAAATATGAAATATGAAAGGATAACATAAAACTCAATAAGCAAGTTTTCCCTTTTATTTCTCTTTGGAGGACAGAATTAATACAGTGAATAGGGCTGAGATGTTTTCCTGGCTGTGAATTGAAGACTGGAGGGAACATAAGCATGGTCATGTTGGGATAGAGTGGTATTAATGGGTTGCCCTTCCTTTTCCACTTACTACAAAAGAGATATAGGTTGCTCCTCTCTGTTCTGGTGTAGGCTCACATTGCTAAACTGCACTGAAACACTGCTTTGATCAAACAGCTGTGAGCTGCGTGAGACTGAATTAACAGATAAAGATACCTCAGTGTACTCTATACAGGTTGATATTTTTGAGATTTAAATGTGTAAAAGGTCCTTCGGACAATGTCTTGCACTATTTCTCCAGGAACCTGATGCACAAAGAGCAACACCACAATCAGACCTCATTCAGCACTCATGCCAGACCTAAAGAAGCTTTCACCCATATGTTGTTCCTTCTTTTAGGTCTAAATGTTTCCAACTCAGTCTTCGATTTGCCCAATGAAGTGGACAAAAGAATAGCAGCTATGACAGGTAGAACACCACCTAGATCAATCTTTTCTCTACCTTTGCAGTGTGGAGGACAACAGTGTTCCGAAGAAGAAATTACTTTTCTCAGCTGTCCCATGAAGGCACTGACTTCCTTCGCAGTCTTTCTCTGAGTGACAGGTGAGGTTGCAAGTGTTTATTCAGTGACTAGAATAATGAGGAGGGTGGATGAAGGAGCTCAAAGGCAAGTGTTAACACCTGCAGAGGGTGGAAGAAAGAACAGAGCAGACTCAGGGTGGAATATCCTCCTCATAAGGTTCTGCACTGCAAATATTTCCTAGGAACACCTTGAATATTTGTACATTTATTTTACTCTCACATTCAACAAATCTAGACATAGTGGACACTCTCTATTATGCAAGATGTTGTACAAATTATATTTATTTGCCTCAGAAAAATTACACTAAGAACCATAAACCCCAACAGATGGACCAGACAGTCTCCAGAGACTGGCTAGGTGATGCATGGACCACAGCTAGCAATTATCTATATCTAATTAAAAAGGAAAAAAAATCAAATGAAAAATAAATTTCAGTTTCTGCATTGAAAACTGCAAAGAAAATTGATATTTTAAGTTCAACTTCAGTGAAAAGAATTATACATGTATGCCAATGATGGTACGTTTACTTCCTCTGGTAAAATAGAAATGCTTTAATGACCTCACTTAGTCCAGCCCTGCCAACATTTCAGCATCTTCCCAGGTAATTACTTCCACAGTAAGAAATGATATTGGGAACAATCAGGCATTGCATGTCACTGCAGCTCCTAATTCTGTTGTCTATATTCCTCTTCAGTCAGGCTGAGTTTGTTTTAAGTTTATTTTATTTCAGCTTATCTCCCATCAGAAGAAATGGAAACCTCATGTACAGCTGGGAAGTGGCAAATCCCATATCCTGACTCATAAAAGTCGCAGGTAAGCCAAAGAAAAACTGTTCCAAAGGCACAGAATGGCAGTAACTTTGCTTCTCAACAGCTCTGCACTGAAGGCAACAGATGCATTTCTTTAAAACCAGTCTGTTGGAATTTCACAGAGAGGCAGAAAATGCAGAAAAAACCCCAAACACAAAAAGCCCAGCTGTCGGGTTGAAATAGTCTTGAAGTGGAGCTACAATCTGGGGAGATGGAGAAACATGCTGGGAACCAAGAAATGAAAATGCTGTTTCAGTATACATTGATAGAAGGGTTTTGCAAAAGTGCTGTTTTCCCAACAACCACCTGGTCCATCAAGACTGTGGCTTTGTCCATCCACGTTTGATACTGTCTGCTGAAAGAAGTGCCTTTTAAAGACAGGTTGCTTACCTGCCTAGCACCACAACTCAAGTTACAGCAAGATTTACTGAGCACAAGCACTATTTTCACCTGGCAGGATTAACTATGATAAATGAGCTTTTAAAAACACTAAATTCTGGCACAAAGGAGAGTTCCTACTTGTGTTTCAGTAAAATTGAGCTAGTAATAAGTATTTATTTCGTATGCAGCTGGAATAAAACAGGGCATAGCACAAATGAAATTTTTGGCAAAAGGAAACAGTGTTTCAAATATAGAGAGCTTCTGCAGAAAAGATTCTCTTTGATAAAGAAACTCTGCAGCTTAAAGGCTGCTGCTTTCAGAGAATATAGCAGGTTTTCAGACAATATGGAAAAATGCTAAAAAACAGTCTCCAAGGCAGAGATGAATACTGTGTGGAGTACAAAGGAATTGCATGAAAAGTTCTGTTGCAAACCTTCTGAGCAAGCAAGGACCAAGCTTGGCTGCTGAAGACGACTCAAGTTGAATTTTCAAAAGTAAGAAACTAAAAAGTTCATTTCTTTGATAGTTGATAGGTTCCTTTTTTCACTGGTTTTATCCTGGGGATTTGGATTATTTTGGGTACACAAAAGCTCAGCATGCTCAAACAGCAGCAGCAAAAAAATTAGATAATTCTGGAAGCACCACGAGGAAAGAGGTGCATGGTCTTATTGTGTTGGATAAGGAGCACATACAGAAGCATACAGTCCACAGCTGTATTGAACTCATGCCCAGCACCTCAGCCTGTGCCTCTTCACAAACAGGTTTCCCTCAGATGCTACTTTTGTGTTCTTTTTGTCTGCTCTTTTAAAAACCCCTCCCTTATCTTCCTTCAGTGATGTTCTTCATGTCCCCTTTCTCAAAATTTCCTTCTTAGATTCAGGCTTTCTTTTCAGAGACTTATGCCCGTATGCCTCTGTCTTTTCGTACACTCTGATGTGTATCATCACAACATGCAGTAGCCAGAAGTAGCTTTGAAGGGGACCTGATTGTCAGAAGCTGTTTAGGCCCCAGGGAAGCTGATGGGAGCTCAGATTCTAACCTTAAACACTCAACTTTGGAATAATTTGTTCTGTGAAATCTGTCAGTCCCAATGTTGTCTGTTATTTAGACATTCCTACAAGTCTTGTCGTGTTTAAGGTGTTATTACAGCCCTTTTATACCACATAACTGTGTGAGTATCTCAACCTTTGTCTTGGAAAAAATATTCCTTTTTGATTCCTCATGGTTGCAGAGGAAAATGGGAAAAATGAAGAGTGTTAATTAAAACACACAACTTGTATTATCTGGATTTTATTTCACTCTCACAGGCTGGGAATAGAAGCAACAAAGCCAGTGTCCCCTCTGCATCCAGAAAACACATATCATATCTCCAAAATGAGGACAAATTAAGGAGGCTTGAAGGTGAATATCTATTCATGCAGGAGTTGACTTATCAATAACACAATCATTTTTCAGAGGAATTGTAGATCCAGTTATTGTTTTTTTTCAACCCTGAAAGTCAAAGAAAGCTTCTTAAAATAAAGATAGCTTTAATAAATTTTCTTTAGAAATTTTAAATGCGTTTCATGTAAGCTTTCAACTTTACCTGCAGTGCCTCAGTTTGGCGAATAGTATCTGAAAAAATAATCTGATTGAGAAATATGTATGAGTCAGCAATCATGATGCCTCTAGCAAAGCTGGAATAATGAGAGTGCAAGCCAGTAAACTATTAACTACCTTTATTACGGTTGGCTAAGAATCAGTAACAGCTATTAAAAATATATAATTGAGCTGGAGTTCAATTTTTTTTTGGCATAGTAGAAAACTTGAAGGAATGATTGGATGTTAAGAGTCCTTTTGGTTCTGTAGGTAGCAATTTATGTTCATATCAAAAAAGTAAAAAAAGTTCATGGTTTTTGAAGCTTTTCTTAAGATGTACTCTCACAGAGTAAAATGTACGTGAACATGGGAAGGTTTTGGTAGTGGGGCGGTTAAAGGGGTGGCTTCTGTGAGGGACACCAGAAGCTGCTCCTATGTGCAACAGAGGCAGTTCCAGCCAGACCCAAGACAAAACTGCCACTGGCCAAAACTGAGTCCGTGAGAACTGTGGGTGGAATCTCTGAGATAATGTATTTAAGAAGGGTCACAACAACTGCTGGGAGAGAAAAGTTGGAATGTGCAAGAGAAACAGCTCTGTAGACATGAAGGTCAGTGAAGGAGAAGGGCTAGGAGGTACTGCAGGTGCCAGAGCTGAGATTCCCCTGCAGTCTGTGATGTGGACCATGGTGATGCAGTTTGTCCCCCTGCAGCCCATGGAGATACATGAAGGAGCAGATATCCACCCTATATCCAATGTAGGACCCCGTGCCACAGCAAATGGATGTACCCTGAAAGAAGATGCAGCCTGTTGAGACCCTGCACTGGAGCAGGCTCCTGCCAGGACTTGTGGCCCTGGAGAGAGGAGTCCATTGCTGGAGATAGTTTTTTGTGTCTCTGGGGGGAACGGGCATGCAGGAGAAGTCCATTGCTGAAGGATTGCACCTCATGGACAGAACCTATGCTGGAGCAGTTCTTGAAGACCTGCAGCCCATAGAAAGTCTGTCAGGCGCCCACTAAGCAGCTCTGTCACTCCTCAGCAGGATGGGAGAGAAAATGAAAAACCCATGAATTGAGATAAAAGCAGCTTAGTAGAGAAAAGCAAGGTCCACCTGGTGAAACAGAGGAAAACACGGAGGTTTATTCTCTACTTCCCATTAGCAGGTGATGACCTGCCACTACCTGTGAAGTAGGGGCTTTGGTAGTGGTTGGTCCAGAAGACAAATGCTTTAATAATTAATTCCCCCATCCCTCTTTCCTCTTTCTCTTACTCTTATTGATGAGTCATATTGTTAAATGTTATGGAATATCCCTTTGGTCAGTTTAAGTTAGTTGTCTTGGGTAGGTCCCTTCCCAGCCTCTTTCCCACCTGCGGGTTTTGAGGCTTGGGGCCAGGTGGTAGTGGTTTGGAGAAACAGCCATGGTGGTGTGTGAGAAAAGCTCAGCAGTAGCCAAAACACTGGTGTGTTATCCACACTCTTCTAGCTGCAAGTACAAAGAACAGCACTATGAAGGCACTATGAAGAAAGTTAAGTACATCCCAGTCAGACCCACTACGTTTGCTAATATGCAACATTTAATAATATGTATTTCTTAATACATACAAATTGAAATGTGACTGTAAATTAATTAGAGAATTTAGAAAAAAGTAAAAAACATTAAGAAAGTATTTTTAAGAGAACTTCACCCTGGGTTCTTTACTTTTTTTGCTAAGTCACAAGCATTCTTAGTTTCAATAAGATTGTATCTTATAAAGGGATGGGGAGGGGGAATCAACATTTCTTTCCTTGAACCAACTTTTCTGTTTCTGTCAACATAAATTTTACCATTGGAATTTAGTCTGACCTTGTATCTAACTTAAACTCTTGTCTTTTGCAGACTATGCAAACTTGTTTTTCTCTTCTTTCACAAATACTTCTAAACAAAAAGAAAGGCATTACACAAATGTTAGCTGAATGCCTTGTCCTTGCATTAGCAGAACAAGTTCACACAGCCCCTTGTTTGATCTGCTTTGTCAATTTTCCCCTGAGAGAATAAAAGTGTCAGAGTTCTTAGGATTTATTTGTGTAACAGGAAGGCAACCAATGCATGAGTTTTGCCACTTCCAGACATTACTCAAAGCATATTGTACAGGAAAAGTTTACCAAGGAAGACTACTGGGCTTTACTAATAATCTTCCTCTGATCCGTGCACTGCACTGGTCTGGATGATTTACAGATATCCGGTAGCCCAGAGGGATTAGGGGTGGTAGAAGTCTAGGACAAATAGGCATGGAGCATGTGCAGTTTAGCTGCATGGGGTGTGCAGTGAAATTCATGTTTTGACACTCCAGACTTCAAGAACAGTGTCTAAGTTGTGTCCAACTTGGCCAGGTCACATGGATCAGCTTCCAAGAGAAAAAACAGGATGACATTGACAGAAAAACCTGCAGGAGAGGGGCACAATTGTACTTTCTGGGCCTGGGTCTAGAAAGATCTGCTAAATCTATTTGTGGTGCATGATCAGGGTTTCATCAATGGAAGTCCCAAGCAGGTACTTTTCCTTCAAAATATATCGCCATCCCAAAATGCTTGCCAAATCAGGGCCGGATTTAAGCATTAACAACATTTTGGACAGAAAGGGAAAATGCATAATGTAAGAGACAAGAGAACACAGGTGCAAGCCCTCTCCACTATGAGACAGTATCATAACCTACTTGGACATTCAGCTACAAAACTAAGAAAAGATCTGTGCAGTTCATCAGGTTTCAATTTTAACGTAAAAAATGAAAATGAAAAAGAAAATTATGGAGTTTTCTCCTAATCTCAACCTAGTGCTTGCTAGCTGCCGTGAGATACTAGTACTGAAGAAACAGTTTTCCTCATCATGTTTTGGCTGTCCCTTACAACCATATATATTTTGTGAGAGATCTGAAAAAATATATGCAGAGATATTTCAATTGCATTTATTCATAATGCTGAAACACTTTGGATCCCTGGTCATGAATTGGATGCCTAGAGGATACCAATTAGGCAACATATTAGAAAATATTACCTCCACCCATTGATTAACAGTTGAAGGCAAATACAGCTTGATGTGTGAATACAAGGAAACAATAGAGTGTAAGTGGTCAGCTCAAAATACTATCTACTTGACTGTTTCGGATTTTGTTTTGTTCAGATTGTTTCAGGTGATTTCCAATATTTTTGTGGATGTCACAATAAAGCAAAGCTTTAGGAAGGCAACAAAGATGACATTTTCATAGTATACACAGCCAATGCCTGTCAAGTATTAAGGAATCACAGTAGAACAAATTACCAAAGGAATTGTTTAAAAATTGTTGGAAAATCTTTAAAGGGTGGCTGGCATTGCTGTATGCTTTTTTGACTAAAGTAATCTCAGATGTCCTGTATTTTTCAGTTGTACGACATTAACTAGCTTCAGTCCAAGTTACCACACGCCCTTTGCCTGAAAAGTATACACCATAAAATGTACATGAAAAAATAATACTTTCTCCTCATAGATCTGATGTAGAAGAAAAGAGAATATCCACAAATGGTCTGAGATTTTACAAACATCAGGAAACATAAAGTAAAATGATAAGTCACAGCTCATTTCATCCATTTCAGCTTCAGCCCTACATAAATGCTGTGATTCCTATAGGATGACATTACTTCCTCTTAGATGCAGTGACAGGGACTACAAGCCTTTTCCATACTAGCCTACTATCTGCACGTTTTAATTTATTAAAATTATGTATATCTCATCACAAACATATTTAGATAAAAAATAGTTCCAGAATTACAGAAAAATTGTCTACAAAGATATATGTAGCCCAGAAAGCCAATCATATCCTCGGCTGCATTGAAAGCAACGTGGCCAGCAGGTGGAGGGAGATGACTCTGCCCTTCTATTTTGCTCTGGTGAGACCCCACCTGGAGTGCTGCATCCAGCTCTGGGGTCCCCAGCACAGAAAGGACGTGGACCTGCTGGAGCGAATCCAGAGGAGGGACGTGGAGATGATCAGAGGGATGGAAAGGAAAGGCTAAAAGAATTGGGATTGTTCAGCCTGTAAAAGAGAAGGCTTCAGGTTGACCTATTTGCAGCCTTCCAGTACCTGAAGGGAGCCTACAAGAAAGATGGAGAGAAACCTTCTTAAGATTATGTAGTGACAGGACAAGGGGGAATGGCTTCAAAGTGAAATAGAGTAGGTTTAGATTAGATATTAGGATGAAATTCTTTACTGTGAGAGTGGTGAGGCACTGGAACAAGTTGGCTAGAGAAGTTGTGGATGCCCCATTCCTGGAAGTGTTCAAGGCCAGGTCTGATGGGGCTTTGAGCAACATGGTCTAGTGGAAGGTGTCCCTGTCCATGGAAGGTGGTTGGAACTAGTTTATTTTTAAGGTCCCTCTCACCCAAAGCCATTCTATGGTCCTATGTTATCATTCTGTGTTTCTATACCATGCACTGAAATGCCTTACAGTAATTAACATAACATAACACATACATGCATGCACAAAATACGTAAAGGTGAGTTCAGTATCCCTGTTTTCAGTTTTTAACAGCTTTAACACTAGTATTGTGGAGTGCAAGTTATAAAGGGTCTAAATACAGTTAATCAATTTAAGAAGGCAAAATGTTTTTGTTAGTTTTCCAAGGCAGGCTGGAATGAAACACTAAATATTTGAAAATCATAGAAATAGAAATGCTCAGCATAACTATTCCTAAAATGACATAACTTAATGTGAAACGTGAAATAGGGAGACTAAGAGTGTACTGTGAACATTTTTCTTAAAAGCGGAAATACTGAAATTAAATAAACAAACTCTGGTGGAAGAAATAGACTCACTGTTTTCAAAGACTGTGAAATGAGACCTAATGGTTGTATAACCTTTTAAAGGTTATGCAACTAAACATTGTTTGCAACCTTGGTATGCCAGAATTCAATGACAAAATTAGTCAACAGTGTAATTTATGAGGGACTCTCCTGCTTCCCTCCTTACACAAATCAAATTTGGAGGCAGAATAATGTCTTATGATAGCAAGGCAGTACTTGCTGAATGTGTTGTGTGGCAGCTTGCAATATACCTTCATCTGAAATCACATTTATAAAAGGAATGTTCAATTTGAAACCATTTTTACCCCATTTACTGACACCTAATCCATAATTCTTGCTACCTTGTGTATTTCCACAGGTAAGACATTACACCATGCAGACAGCAGTGAAAAATGGGGACAACGGAGAAAGTTCTAGCAGGTGAAAGGAAGAATGCCGCTCTGTTCTTCCTGTTTCCCACTGAGAAAGGATGGCTTCCAGATCTCTGGAAATCAAGACAGCTGGTGTGAAGGACTCTTCTTTGGATCAACCCTAGGTGTAAAAGGGCCAAGCAAGACCAAGGAGCAGTCACTTCCCAGTATGTGCACCCTGTCTGAAGTACCCAGGAGAACAGGACCACGATGGCCAGCCACATCACTGCCTCTCTTCATCAGACATTTCTTGAAAAGGCAGAAAAATGACAGTTGCTGGTGCTGGGTACTCCAGCAGAGGGGCTTTGCTTTTCCATCAGGTCATTGCAGAAGGCACATTAAAGTTGCTCACAGCTAATGTACCTTTTCCACCAGATCATCTTTATTCTTCAGATGTTAATATTTTTCTTATGTCCCTAGTAATTCCACAGTGCAAGGACAGGCCTTTAGATTTAGCTTAAGTGGGTCCATGAAATCTAAGGGCAGCTTAGGATAAACAAATTTGCATATGAAATTATGTAACACTAGTGACACTGCTCTGACTGGATTGCTTATCTTCATTTTCTTTTAATTCAAAACCTCCCACTTCTGGAGTTATCTGTTGCTGCCATTCAGACTCATCTTCAGATGGAATGAACAGTCCTCTATTCCACCACCATCCTGTCTATTATGCCTGATGCCATTTGCATGTTTTTTAATGGAGCTAATTTCACTCAATCGAATCGCAAGATGCAAACTCAAGTTGCCAAGGGAATGTAGTTTACTCCGGAGGCGTGGCTGTGAAAGCTGTTACAAGGGCTCAGTATTCATGCTTTCTGAAATATTTTTCTCTCTGGCATGATGGTTGCATCTAAAAGGGAAGAGTAATTTTTGTGGGGGCAGCACCTTTGCACTGCAAGATATAGGAATCCTTAAAAGGAGCTGGACAACAGGGAAGATATCCTCCTCTGAACTGCATAATGCCATGTGACATTTTGGCATACCAAATGTCTCAGCTATTCTTTTAGTCTGGGTCCCTTCAAGAACCTTTTCTACAGAGTCTGGTAGATGGTTTCAAGCAATGTAAATCATCAGACCTATGTCTAAATAGTGCTTTTCATGGTACCTCAGTCAAACAATATTTCCTGCTCTTTCTTGCTCTGAGCATAACCTTCACCATGACCTTTCAGTGATGCCCTGCTGCATTTCTCACCTAAATCTTCTTATTTTTGAGACCAACCATGCTGGACCAGGTAGTTAGGTCCTTACTTATCGGATGTCACTATAGAAAAAAAAAAAAAGATGGCACAGATATTTTATCACAGTTCTGGGTTTTCCTAGACACTGATGTTTGTTTCTGCCAGGTTCAAACCACAGGGATGTGGAAGCTTCAGGAAATACCTTCTGAAGTCAAGAGTTGTTCACTCAGGTGCTACAGGAAGATTAAATAAGTCAGTGAGCCGGGATCAGAGCTCAAGTTGTTTAACCCCTTCAAATGCTCCATCCAGTTGTCTGCATTGCCTTCCCTGGTGAAGTTTTAATGTGTGCAAATCTGTAATTTACACACTTAACTCAAAACTCGTAGTTTGCTAGGTTTCTTTAATGTAGTTTAAATTCTACTTTTATGATTAAACTGTTGAAAAATGCCTTGGACAACTTGGAGAGTGGGTGACACTTAATAGTTAAAATTATTATATTTAGATTCTTTTTTTATTATCCCGAAGTCTGTCTGTGTGGGAATAGCAACTTCAAGTGATGGTTAGTTATTGAGAACAGCATTTGGATTATTACCTTTCCAGAAAAGTAGTCCCATTTCTGCTGAGAAACTGTCTTAATTTCCTTTTATTACTAAAACTTAATGAGATCGTAATAAAAAATATAATTAATTTTATAATAATTTTTAAATTTATAGGTTAATCAAAGGGGGATTCTGTCTACAGAGTCCATTTGGATTTTTGATCTGCCTGCTAAAAATGCCAAAAAATGTCTGTCAGTTACTGCCAGGGCTAATGATGACCTCTGATCATGAAGGCCCAAGTAATCTCTGCCTTGGCTTCTCAGCTATTAAATATGATGGGGAATACAGATCACTGTAGGCTATGAGCCTTTTTCTTGTTTCATCTTTTAAAGCTCCAATTCTGCAGCGCATACAAGCACAACTTTATCATTGTGACAGCACTGCTGTCAGTGGAGCTGCTCCAAGAATAAGGTCAGAGTGTGCATTCCTACAAGGCCGTGCATTGAAAAATACTTGGGGTGAGATTTATTCCCCAGTTAAGAACCTGAATGGTGCCCAGCACAATAGATTCTTCTACTTGTTTGTGGCTTCCTCAGTAAAAAGTTTGTTATAATAGTAATAAAGTGAGAAGTTCTAGCTGTTCTTTATTATTTTACAGCACTGCCATATTTCACATTTGGTACTGTGTTTGACTTTTATTCCCAGCCCTGTTAATATGTGATATATCCATAGAACTGCAAAGTCAGAAGATTGATTGGACATTTCTAATAAATACTAAGCTCTACTCTTATACACTTGCCCATCTAGAGAAAGGACAAACACCTGTTTTGCAGAGGTCTGAATTTCTAGCATGTTGTTGGCCAAATGGAACACGCAGGTTGCAATCAAAAGCAAATTTGCTTGAATGGATTGATGTCCTTCAGACAGGCAAAAAGTAATCATGAAATTCTAAGGACTGTTTCTCTGGTCTTATTTCAGTTTCTTTTCACAAGACCGCACAATAGAGTTATCATGTATTGGGCATTGAACAGCCTTTCATGTTTTATTTAGGGAAAAGATCAGATGGCAAAATAGTGCAATCTAAAGTGAGTATTATCCATTATTTTCATTTGGACCAAGATTTATTTTAGCCCAGTTTTCTGTCTACAGGGAAATGCAGCTGGTGGGTGAGTTCTCACTCCTATTACTGACTCCTAGAGAGTTTCCTTAAGGAATCCAGTGCCAGCTCCCCAGTGATTATTGATTCCATCAAGCTCAATGAACTTGAATGAATGAGTAGTTCCTAATTTGTTGTGACATTGCACAGATGTGTTTATTTATTAAAGAAGGGAGCTGTGGCAGTGTACTTCCCATTCAGCACTGGTACAACTTGGTTTGTATTGGCAAGGATGGGGAGAGAAGGGTGGGCCCTGCCAGGCAGCTTGCATGATGAGATGTTTGCAATTACTGCTCCTCAACAGAGTCTCTGGGCTTCCTCTCACTCTTTCTACCTTTGTTTCCCTTTTCTAATATTTAGATTGCTGAGCAGTTAAAGGCAGGGGACATAATTTAGGTCTATCTCTGCAAAAGGGTGTCCACGCTCAGGTCACAAGTTTGTAGTTACAATCTAGATTATATCAGAGGTGAGACAAAGCTGATCTCACCTGCCACCCAAGGCATTTTTTCATGGACAATTTTGTCCTTTTCACTGCATTCCTGGGTCCTGGCAGTATAACTGCACCTGTGTGACTCAGTGTCCTGGAACAGTCTTATACTTCTATGATCATATTGTTCTGTATCCAGAGATAATTTCAGTATGGCTTAACAGCCCTGAAGTGTTGGAGAAGACTGAGTGATCACTCTTTGGGTTTTAAAATTCACTTCTTTTTATCTCTAGATTAGTATGACACTCTGATGTCTAAGATTTTAAATTAATGCACAGGAAAGCAATGACAAGTGCAAAGGTTTAACACCAGACAGTAACCAAGCACAACACAGACACTCACTCACTATCCCCCACAGTGGGATGAGGGAGAGAATTGAAAGAATAAAGGCTAGAAAAACTCATGGGTTGAGACAAAGGCAGTTTAATAAGTAAAGCAAAAGCCACACAAGCAAGCCAAGCAAACAAGGAATTCATTCACCTCTTCCCATCAGCAGGCAGGTGTACAACCATCTCCAGGTATGCAGGGCTCCATCACACATAATGGTTACTTGGGAAAACAAATGCCATCCCTCCAAACATCCCCTGCTTCCTTCTTCTTCCCCCAGATCTGTATACTGAGCATGATGTCGTAACAGTATGGAATATCCCTTGGGTTAGTTGGGGTCAGCTCTCCTGGTTCTGTTCCCTCACAACTTCTTGTGCACCCCCAGCCTCCTCAATGATGGGGTCAGCAATAACTAAAGTAACTCTGCATCATCAATGCTGTTTTCAGCACAAATCCAAAACATAACCCCATTCCAACTACTGTGAAGAAAATTAACTCTACCCCAGCGAAAACGAGCACAGACTGTCAGAAATGAGAAGAAGTTCAAGAGGCCAGGTAAGGGAGTAGTTTCCCAAAGCTGTCAGGTTTGGTTTCAGGAAACCTGGATTCAAATTCCAACTTGATGCATATTGCCAGACACAAACTCAATGTTACAGTTAACTGACCTGTAAAAGGTGACCTTATTAGTTCTTTTTTCCCCCCTTATCTCTACCAGTTTTCCAGGGCAGAAAATGTCTCTCACTCTCTGTTCGAGCCAGAGATTTTTAGAATGGTGACACCATCTCTGCTGGAGCCTTAAGGCATGTCCATAATAGAAAAAACAGCAGTAAATTTTATTCAGAGAAAAAAAAGGAAGGAATTAGATATGTTTTTTTCTGAAAGCACTGTGTGCTGCAAAGACAATTTTTCTTCTGTAATAAAACAAAAAATGATACAGCAGTAAATCTCAATGTGCTCTTCTCTCAGTAACATAATTTTACAGAAGTCTAGCAAGACAACTTATGCGTCTTTCCTTTCATTTATTTTCTCTAAAAATAGTTACTCAACCTTGTAAGTTGAAACTGGAAATTAATGTTCTGCATTGGTGATTAAGTAGCCCAATTAGCCCCAGAGTTTAATCACTAAATATTCTGACTTGGAGTACAATTGGAATATACTCTTCAAATTCTATTTACAGTTTTGTGGGCAATGAAAAGATGTAAGTTGGAGGAGAGTTTCTGCCCTCAATCTGTATCTTCTACTACTGCTTTTTTTTTTTTTTTTTTTTTTTTTAAGTTTTAGGCCCTTCATTCCCAGGAGTTTCTCTGCTTCCTTATACTTACCTCAGTAAGAGGGATGTTGTGCCAGAAATGGAAGTACGAAATAGAGGACATCAGAGCATAGAGTACTTCTCCATTCATCAGGAATTCTTCACTGAATAACCATCAGAACTCTATGGTTCACTGGCTGGATATGTGGATAAACAACTAAAGACTCAGCTCCAGGAAGAAAGACGTTTTGCTTCTTGAAGGCTACCAAGAGTAAAGGCCCTTATCAAACCCTCTGCTTTCAGATATAAGAATAAACTACTCCCAGCTTTCTGGTTTGGAAAATCTTGTCAGCAGGGGTGTGATAGTGAGATTTCTGATACACATCTGCAACAATCTCTGATACAGTTCCATAATTCTGTATTTAAGAGAACGCAAAGCTTATCATGCAAACAAGACATCACTCAGATATGCTGAGAGTCTGACACACTTAGATTCCTTGCCCATTTCAAATCTATGCCTTTGTCAGATTTTTTGAGTCAGGAAGAACAAGCCCTTTCTTCTTCTTACCTATACCAATCTCTGGGATTTAAGAGAGGAAAGAAGGAGAGCAGCCCAACTACACAGTGATGTTTTACACAAAACCCAGGGCCAGTCTGAGGACACAGGTTGCTACTCTGAGGCTTTCCCATCCATGTAACCTCCACACTGAGACCTGTCACCCAGACATACTGAAGTATTACTGCAGTGCACAGAGATAAATGAATGAATGCTTGTGGACTCCTCTGTTGTGGAGTGACTTGGGCAACTACTTGAGCAGCAACGAGATGATACTTGCACTTGAGAAAGACAATTCAGTGAAAGCAAAGTCAGTGGCAGGTTAAAACTGTTCCTTGATATAAATGTGTAGGGTTTAAAATAGAAATATCCAGTGCATTAAAATGATAAAAAGCAAATTAACATAGAAATTCATTAACAACATTGAGAATCTCACAGTAATGCCTGCCAACCCAGGTAGTAAATCAAAATTTGAATTTAATAAAATTACTCATTTGCTAAAGGTCACAATGCTTCAGGAAAGCTACTAGTTTTTTCTCAGTCAGCTGTGTTTATAATTACCAACCACTGTATATTCTCTTTCTCACATTTCTTTGGAGGCTCTGCTGCTTTGTTCTTATTGGCTCCAATGGCTACATGAGGCTGGAAAAAGGAATTACCATCCAAGATAGTGAAATTTCAAAATTCTACATTGTCTTAAATTGGGGTGAAAATCTCAGAATATTTTGCAAACAAAATATGCAGAAATATTTTATTGTCACCATACACAGCACCTCATTTCAACAAGCTCAGAGCTGGTAATATGATAGTCTTATTCTGTTATTTAGCTAAAAAACAGGATGGGCAAAAGTGTTAGGACTTTTTTGAAATTAATTCTTTCAACTTTCTGATAGTAAGACTTAACAATAATTGTACAGTAAGAACTTGAATGAAAATAGCATTTATCTGCAAGATATTTTCATCCTGTAATATCAGCATTTTTCAACAGGTCACCTTAGAAAATTTTCAGCTTAGCTTAATGTATGCAACATCAGCTTTATGTTTATTATTTTGTGGGGCTCTACCATTTGTTTAGAGACAGCAGTACCTGCAGAACTTACCTTTGAATTTGGAGGACAAGATTGTACATCATGGTAGGAAGTATTCATGAAAGTAGAAGAGAATAAGATAGGAAAAAAACAGTTGCATATTTAAGTATAAGTCAACAGAAGCAGATTATTGTGGAACTGCTTTTATGAGAATAATCTCTCTGTTGTAGTACCTATAAAAAGATACTTAAACCCCTGAATCAGCCATGGGGCTCCTGGTAGATAATGGAGAAGTCTATAAACCTTTTGTACAGAATCTCCCTTAGCATTGATTTGGTGTGTGATGTACAGTGTTGTGAGCAGGCAGAGGGCTTGCTTTTTATAGAGTTTGGAATTATTTGAGACCTGAATGAAAAGTCAGTGGGAAAAAACCACTTAAAAACCTTTGCAACGGTAATGGTCACTACACATATTTGACATCTGTGTTTTGATTTTAACTGCACAGTAACAAAATTACTATGCATCAACAGTTTCAAAAGCTTATAATAATTGTCTCATGTTCTGTCAAAGTCTGCCTAGAGTTCCCTCTTTCTCTTCCATTCCCTTCCTCTCTGTCATCAGCCCAAGAGTACGATGACTGTCAGCTGCACAGCTTCTCTTCTTCAGCACTGGAGATGGATGTGGAAGGCAGCCTCTTTATTCTTCCCAGTTGAATGATTCTTCCTTTCTCCTGACAAGCAGGATCATAATAGCTACGGGTGGGACAAATGGGATCTGTGTGTCTGCTGACTTTATAAAATCTCAGTAGCATCATTCTTCCCCTCCCCCACCTAAAAACTTCCCTTAGCACTGATAGGCTTGGTGGTACCAGGAACTTTTAAGTATTTATTTATATTCCTATTATGATTCGAATCATGTTTTCAATGCTACATTTACAAATCTGTCACCAAGCTCCTTCGGTATCCCACATGGGAGTACTGAAGGAGAAGCAGAAAAGCAGCTGAACTCAGAACCCAAGGTTATCTCTGCTAAACTACAGGGAATTATTCAAACTTTCAGGTTAAGTTCCTTTGCATTTCCTGTGCTACAAGTTGCTGGGGTCAAGTTTGTTATTATCTGTTATAACAACACAAACTGAATAGTAATTGTTAACCTTTTTTTTATTTTCCTTTTCTACTGGAAAGTGAAGTACTGCAGAGAGACATATGTGTGAATCTAAGTACAAGGAATGCTTAAAAATAACAGTAAGATTCTTCCACATTAAATGTGTATAAGGAAACTTCAGGGATACTGATATTGTAAGGCTTTACGAGTTTCAGTCATACTTATGTTTTTCTGTATTTATGCCACTTGAATCAACATACACCAGAAAGGACAAATAAAATCTTGCCATTAGAAGGTATAAACACATTCAAGGAGTATATACATATTTTTATTTTTTTAATGACTTTCTTATAAGATGCCATATTTACCATATTCCATACCATATCAATATACACTCCTGCTCCTTTTGCAAAAATACATCCTACATTGCTCTTCACTCAGCCCCTCCTGAAGAGAAGTATCACTTGATCACTGCATTCCTGACCACAATTGCCACATCCACTGCTTTTGCACAGGTAGATAAGAACCCATACTCTTATGGAAGTGCCCAGTTATTTGCTGTAGAGCTTGTAATACAGCCATCAGCACAACAGACATGCTTCACACAGAGATGACAGAGCACGAAGTTTAGAAGCTTTCTAGTAAGGAATAGGAGCAGGAAATACATACTCACTAGTTGGTCCAAGTGCTGCTGTTTGAAATGGGAGCATTTTCCCACCTTCTCAGTCAACGGTCTTGAGGGACTTGTTGACATACAAGCTGTGTTTCCCTCCCACCAATTTGCATCTGGCTGGGAGACCAAAGCTCACAGATTGATGTCTCAAGCAGCCACCAGGCTGCTAAACATAGTTGCCCTCCTGAACACTGAAGAAGATTATATTCCATAAAAGCTTCCCTCAACTTCTCTGGAAGTCCCTGGTCTGCAGGGCTCTTTTTCTTTCTGAATTAGAGTTTTCAAAATCTGACCTCTAATCTTTTCTGTATAACAATGTAAGAGTTCTCATATGATTTCCATTTTAGTAGGTTCAATTGAGCTACATGGTGGCTAAATTATAAATGCTGTGCACACTTCTCTGTCCTGTGGTTTTTCCACTTTAATCCTGATACAACTGTGTTTTGAAGTAAATACCAACTTTTAGGGTATCTGTGCACCATCCTGAACACAATGGCTCATGCTTATGTGATAATGCAGCTATTAAACAATAGGAACAATGATAATAATTAGTATTGCTAGTTAATTAACATTGGTTGTAGTTTTCCAAGTTTCAAGATTGTTACAAAACTTGACTACATACATAGAAGCAGTGTTAATTCACCTTTGATTAAAAAAAAAGGATTATTAATTGTGATTGTCATGTGTGGGTTTATGTTAGCTAGTTATTTTCAAGGATAGGGCAGCAATTGCTTGATCCTGTATAAGTTCTTTTTACAATAATGCTGACTGAATAAGTGATTGCTAAGGTCAATTACTCCTCAATTTGATTAGGTCAGACCAGAGCCCGTAATGATTTCTCCTGTATACCCAGATACACCCCTGCACTTAAAACCCCTAACTTTAGCATTATGTCTTCAAAGGACTTCCCCTGCAAACCTTGCCAGACAGAACAAGGGCATTCAAAATGCATGAGGACAACCAGTGCCGACTTGGAGTTCATGTTTACTCTTCTGTGTCATTACTGACGGTACCTCCCTGGCAGAGGTTTTGTTTCACTTATACAAAGATTCATCCAGACAGAAAACAAAAGATGCAATTTCCTTCAGCTTGGAATGTTGTTAAGCCTAAAACTGTTGTGAATTCTGGCCTCCAGAAACAGCTCTCAAGAGTCAAGATGAACAAGGGACTCTCAGCTGTACCATGAGAGTGTGTAGTTTGTGGCAGTCCCTTGTCAGGCGAAGGAGATGTACTTGGTAGAGTTGTCCTTAATTTGACAGTATTCTGCTATTTTTGAAGGTGCAAATCCAGAATAAAGACATGCTTCTAGGGTGAGGCATTATGGTTGAGGAGGATAAAATTAGATAACTGCAAATGTGAGACTAGCACATTAGAACTATTTTTGGGAGTAGCAGTTCAGTCACCTCACAAGACTGTTAATATGCTTCTGCATGTGTAAAATAGAGCTGATAGAACACAGCTGCTTGATTAACTCCTGATGGTCCAAGCGGTTGGTTCTTAGCAGAGGAAATACAGAATTTACCTAATGAATGAGTAATCCTCACTCAAACATTGGTCCTATCACCTTTGGCATTTCAAGGTAAAGATCGTTATCCTTGTAGTCTCAGGGAGTGCCTCCTCTGCCATCAGTATTTCAGGAATAATTAAAATGATAGGACAGTTGAAGGCTTTCAGTACATATTAGACCAACATTCTCAGCTCGTGCATGAAACAAGCGATACAATTTAATTCAGAATACACCAATTGCAAAAGGAGGAACAGGTCAAACTGCTATACAGTCATGTGTCAAACCTTTAACCCTGGTAACTAGATATATATCCCAAATTAAAAGTGTGTTCAAAACATGTTTTAAATTCTGAGGAGTCTTTGGGTGAACAAATTAAAACTATTCAGCCCTGACACCCTTTGGTACAGAGCACAACCTCTTCCCCTCCCTCTGAGTAACAAAGGCATTTTCCTATTTACAGAGTAGTCTAGAGCAACTCCAGAAGAAAAATGCTGTTCATGGAATGCTGGCATATGTTCAGGTCAACAACTTAGACAAGGTATGAAAAGAAAGCATGGTATCCATCCATACCTATAATGTATCTTTCATGCAATAGTTTTCAGTAGTTAGATGTGTGTTAAGTGATGCAGATGATTACTTTGCAAATTCCTGTGTATACGAGGGACCCTGACAAATAGGTTTTCATTGACCCCAAAGTTTCAGGGTTTTATTTTATATTCTAGAGAACTTTTATTGTACCCTTTGACAGTATTAAACATGTTTGTGCTTAATCATAAAGAGATTTAATGAGCAATGCATTGGGCAAGATCCTACTGCCATAAGCAGTTCTGTCAAGAGTCTGCAAAGATGTGTCATGAGATGATTCCTTACATACACTGGCATGAGCACCAATACCATGATCAGTGGTAGGGCATCTTAACCTCGGATTTGGTTCATCCTCCAGCCTCAACTCTGTTTACCAGAGGTGACACCTGAGCATTCATATTCTACAAAGGTTACAAAACAATATGGTGACATTTCATCATCCACTAAAAATGTTTGGAATTAATTGACCTTCTTTTTGTTGCTAATAAAGAAATCTTCAGTCAGGGACTGTGTGGTACCAGGTCCATCAAACTTTTAAATCTTTCCTCTGAGTTGCAATGTTTCGTTATGATCACATACTTCAAAGAACTATCATTTGTCTTTCAGTTAAGCTTAAATGATGAAAATTTTTCCTCCTGGCTTTAAAACTGTATACTTCATTTGAAGTCACTTTTTATTTTTTTTTATTCTATGTAATAGGTTGTCTAATCAAAGTACTAGTTATGTTTAATTTAGTCAGCGAAACATAGTGTCTTGGTCTCTGGTGGCAGACATGCTGATTTTTAATGAATTAGTTGATTTTCTGGCAGTTTATGAACTGTTTTTGCTGAATATATCAATTATCATCACTGTGTAATCAAATCTGCCAATTGCGTGGCACAGTGTTAGTTCATTGAGCAAATGCAAAGTTTGTGACCAAAACTGCTGGGTCTGTACTATTTCCATGATAAGGTATGAACAATCACTTTATAGAGTTAATCCAGAAATTCTATAGTTCCTTTTAATCGTGTTCTTTTCTTTCTCTCACGAAAGCCATGTCTTGAATCCTCCTCCTTACCTAAAGTCACAAAGCTAGATTGTGATTGCTTCTAATTATTTTATATCTCAGAAAACTGTTTTGTAAACAACTATGAGAGACACTGCTGTCAACAGAAGAGACCAAACTAGACAGAATAACATAAACAGAAAAGTCTGTCAGCTGTGACAGCTTTGTGACAGATTTATCTCCCACCCAAAATGCCTTTCTCCTGGTCACAGATACTGATAAAACATGCTTTCTGCAAGGATTGCTCCCAAAAACCCACTCCCCTCACCAAAATCCAGAGTAGTCTCTACACATTCTTTTGCCAAAGTGAACTGGTCATAAAATACATTGGATTTTTAATACAAACCTAGCCATCTCTTTTAATAAGGAGAGTTATAAGAGAAGGAACAGTTTACAGTGGCATTTTTCCTTTTCTTCAAAATGTTACAAACTCAAAAAGCGAAACAAAAGAGATTTGGGAACTCCAAAGGAACATGTGAAAGTACTCAGAGTTAGACTGAACATGGTGGTTGCTCTGAGCTGGTATATTGAGGATCTGGGGGCCGTGAAGAAATAAAGTGGGGCTTGAGGGTGTGTTCTGATCTGGTTACAAATCGCACCAACATCACTGAAAATTTTTGGAAATCCCCTTCAGAGTGTCTTCTCTCTTCTAAACAAGGCTTTTTCTGAAGCCAACCTGAAAGCCACGTACAACACATACAGTTCTACAGATTTCCTGTACAGACAAAGTGCCCTTCTCTTTCATTACGTAAGGAATGAGACCCCCCAGTTTCACCCAGCATGAAGATTGATGCCACTGTAGCAGGATAAAAGGACACCAGTACCTGGACTGCAAATGAATGCCACTTGACTTCTGAGCTTTGGAGAACTTCTCTGGCGGGTTTTGAAGTGACACAAACTTAGCAAGCTCATGAATGTCATTAAGATTCTGCCTAGCCTCAGTTCTACATCAGCAGTGCTTGGAGCACCTGCCTCTCTGCACACACCACACCACAGATCAAGTACCGTGGAGCTAAACAAGATATTTTAGTCCTGTTGCCTTCTGCTGCAGTGAAATTAGCTCCCTTCCATGCTTGTAAAGCATCCTTGTGAATAAATTTATATGTAAATATATGTATATTTTAATATATTTATTATTCCTAGTGCAGAAGGCATCAAGGAAACTAAGCATCGTTGGTTGTAGGCAAGCAAAGCTGGACTGATGGTGTTTATTTTAATCATAACGGTGTGCAATTATGGGAAAATGCAATGAGTTTTAAGGCTGTGTGAAGTTTACTCAAAGACACAAATGAAATGGTGTGTTTTCTGCTTGTGCTTCATCTGTCTACCCTAAAAAAGTAAACCTTGTTTTTCTACCCCATCTAGACTGCTTATCGTATGGGACAACTGGAATGCCAGAAGGAGCTGGCTGGGGAAGCATCTTTCGGAGGAGCTGGTGAGGCAGTATCATGGTCGGGGAGCTGGGAGCCCAACAGAACTCTGTCATCCAAGGTGTTGACTTGTGCCAAACACAGAATTGTTAGTGCTTCCAGGGCTTCTCCCAGGAGAGGCAGAGTTCTCTGGCTGCAGATGTTGCAGATTTTCTTTATTACTGAAGAATGTATGAACATGTTTGTTTTTTTTCCCTCTGTAGTGCACCCTGGTTTTCTTGCAGCCTCAGACAGCAATGTTGGAGGAAAGACAGACAGCTGAGTAGCCCAAGTCCACTTTCTTTGTCAGGAACTAAAGTAAAAAAAGATTTCTTTAATACAGTGTTGATCTCAGTGACCTTTACTAAGCTCCTGTCCTTTCCCAAGACAGAGAATTAGTCTCCCTTCTGTTCTTGATTTGAAGTGATAAGCTTGTTCCTTTGCCATGGGAATGGACAATGGATAAAAATCAATTCTCATTTAAGAAGATACAGCAGTTTGCCTTTGCCTTTTCCTACTGGCTGTATTGATTCCCTGAGCTCTCAGAGACACCATCAATCCTACTGCAGTCCAGCTTTATTTGAAAAGGAACTATGATGATGGGTACAGTTCCTGAGAAAAGTCTATTCTGTCTCCTCCTTGCTCTTCTGAGAGACAAACCAAGGCCATTTATCCCATCTGTGGTGGTGGGCAGAGATTCTCTGGAGGAGCTTACAGCCTTGTGTCATGAGAGTCACTGCAATGGAAATTTCAGTGCTTGTCACTGCAGGTCTCTTGTTTGTCTGGACCAGCAAAAGAAAAAGCAAATTTACTTTGAGGAAGAAACAGAAACCCAACAGCTTTTTCCTGATGGCATTTTAGACAGTATTTTCCTGATACTGCCCTGACTTTTAATTGCCTTGAGATAGTCAACGTTTGTAGCATTCTGTCCAAATATTGCTCATGTATCGGCCCTGTCTCCTAAGAGATTTTTTTATAATAAGAGATTGAATTGTCATTTAACTCATAGTAATCACCCCATTGGAAATTGTATCTGAAACGTTAATCTCCATGGACACTGTGCCCTGACTGTTCAGGGTAAGGAGAAAGTGGAAAGTCAGGTGCCCATGGCTTCAAACATTCATGCTCTTATAGACCACTAGGTAGAGTGTTCTCATCCCTTTTTCACAAACAGAAAATCAAAGACCAAGGAGCTCTAGTGCAGCAGGTTAGTTATGGCTCAGTTTTTATTGATTGTGGCAAGGTTAACTGGTACGAAAGTTCCCTATTCTCACACAACTATAAACATTTCTCTAATTGATTGCTTTGCAATTTAGGTGATTTTTATCTGTCCCAATGTAGCTTGGAAGTCACAATAACTGGTTACCACCATCACTAAAACAAAACTATGACTTGGTTTAATGACTTCCATAAAGGCAGTTGGGCACACTGCGATCGGTCTATTTCAAAAGCGTTGCCTTTTTGCTGCACAGCTTTACATTAACTAGCAGAACAGAAACCCTATGCATAACTAGAGTTCTTATGTGCCTCAGTAAGAAAAAAAGTTTCTTTTTCTGTTTTTGTCTGGATATATGTATTTCCCATTCTGCTGTCCCAACCTATCCAGACTCTAGCACAAGCAATAGTTATTTGTGTTGTCCTTTACCTGGTAATGTATTTTTCCCACAGAAACTCTTCCAGCCCATTAGTACACTTCTAGATTAGACATTAATTAAGGTATCTTAATTAAACTGGGGCTTGAATCAGGTTTGACATCTTTCCAGGAAAGATCAAGGTAGTTTGGACACTCTAAAAGAAAAAGAGCAAGTCATTTGGTCCTGTAATGCAAACAGTGTTAGGCAAACCTGACATCCTCTTCCAAAGAATGCCCTATCATATGTCTTCAAGCGTGCAATGACAATGCACCCCTATAGTAAGCTGTGTAGCCAACAATTCTGCCACAGATATGTCTCCTGGAAGGGAAAAGCCAATGGACCAATGAGCTGTGGACATGCCTGTCCTGCTCTTGTGTCTGCCTGAAACACTTCTACCATGACTTACTTATTTCCACGGATATCTGCACTCAAGGGTCTTTCTTCTCCTTCTACCAACCTTTCATTTCACACCAGTGGGGATGTCTCAGGAGGAAGCATTACACCTTTTAGCACGAGCTTATGAAATATGCCATACCCTGTCTTGGGATGCAGCTGTAGATGCAAGGCTGACCAGATAGGTCCAGGCTGTCTGTGTTGAACTCCTGTCCTAGTTTCTAGACTGACAAGTTTGCAAACTGAACTGCATTAAGCACCGTCTTTAAACCAATCTTTTTATACACATGAAATAAGGTGTCTCTTTAATTTTCCCACAATTTATGTGGACAACAAAGTCCATAGAGAAAAAAACCCCACAAAAATCCACAAGTCAAGGAGAAAGTTTCATCAGGTGCCTGAAGCACTTGCCATTAAGTAGGATTTATTTACAGACACAGCTATAAGAAATCACCCATTGCATGCATCTAAACATTCACTTCTGGATTTCAAAACTCAAAACTATTCTGTCATGTTTCTTTTCAGTGAGAATTCCCTGCTCATTTTCCCTGGGCCTTATAGATAAAGACTCTGATATTTGCAATAAATATGGGACTGGTACGAAAAGCTCAATGTGTCCTTGCTCGGTGCTAGCAATAAAAAACACTTTTTATGGATAATGAAAATTTCTCTGCTTTTCCTGCAGAATTTTCTCCACACTTTCTAATTACTCATAGACTTTACTTGCAAATGCTCTTATTCTGCACAAATGGATATATGCTAGGTTGTGGTGGTCACTTGCACTTGCTATTGTGTCAGAATGAGCTCAGTTACACTGTTTTGGGAACATTGGATTTGATTTTCTTTTTTTCCAGAGACCAAAAAACCAAAAGGGCTGGTGACAGTGCAAGGCATTTATAAAACCTAGACTGCTATTGCTGAATGCAGGAGAGTCCTGAGATTGTAGGAGCTGTCACTGGTTGACCATAAGAGTTAAGCTTTCGAACTATTCACAACTGCATCTTAGCTTCTTATTTGAAGGTAGGTGCTAGGCTTCTGTAAAATAGTTATTAGTCCTTGTAGAATAAACCCAGCTATACAAGGTTCACTGGGCAGGTATTGGCAGTTAGATCTGGTTTTTTACTGCAGTGGAAACACGTTAATTATTTAATGAGTTTTGAAGTGCTTAAATGTGTTTCCTTCTCAATGAAAAATTGATGCTATAAGGCAATGAACAGTTTGTTTCTGCCCAGTCAATAAGCTTTTTAGACATATGAAAATAATGTTAATCCATAGGGGAGCATTAAGGATCAGTAGTATGCTGAGAGGAAGCCTTTCAGTTTTTCTTATTTGAAATTTGCAAAAATATATTTGAAAACTGCTGAAATGAAGAAATTATCAATGAGATTCAAGGAACAAGCTAAGAAACTTGGACCACATTTTGGGGGATAGTTTTTAAAGATTTCCATTTTTCATTAACATCTGTTGCATATGCAGAGCCATGCAGAAATAAGCTTAAAAGTTCTAGGAGCTAACAGTGATAAAGAAAGAATTCAGGGAGGCTTTACAATGAATAAATAAAGGAAGGTTTTCTGTCACTCAAAAATAAAACTTCCCTGCATTTTCTTCTCCTTAAAATTACTCCAAATATACACTCAAAGGTGTTTGGGTTTTAATTTTTTGGCAGCAGGAAGCTTAAACTCCTCATTTGTCCATCAAGGTCCATGCAGAGTATTGTGCTCTGGCTGTAGTGTTTTGAGAAGTGATTAATTATTCATGTGCTTTACACTTGGGAGAACCACCCGGGAGAACGCTTCGCTTCGGTGCGGGCTTAGGGCAGGTGACACATGCAGAGGGAAATCTTGTGTTCCTCCTGCACTTCAGAGTGCACCCCAACACATGCACGTTTGAAGGGAGAACTGTAGTGCTCAGAAGTTTCCTCGCAAGGAGAATTGCACAGGAAATACCACTATAACATCATTTTGCTCTTGTGCTTCCTCAGGTATCTGTTTTTAGCAACAGTTGGACACAACATGCTGTGGGAGGTAGAGATGACCCTGTGTGGCCATTACCATGTCCCAAAACCTTGCTGGAAAGAAGTCTATACATTCAAAAGGAAATGCAAAACAATGTATTTGTACAAATCACAGCTGGATTACAAAAATGTTAAGGACTTCAAGCAGTACATGGTTAGGTTGGAATCCTCAATCAATATTAAGGCAAGCTCAAATTTAGCAAAAAACCCTGAAGCTTCTCCCTGAAAATGAGTCACATTTAATAGCCCCTTCCTCTACAGACAACATAATGAACACACATTTTAAGACGAACTTTGATGTGCACTCACCCTGAGTTTTTGTTGAGTAGCCCTGATTCAATACTGAAATTGTGTTCAACTTTCCACCCATACTAAAAAGAATTAACCAGTTCTCATTTTATTTTGTAGTTGAATTTTATTAACATAGAACTCCATCCTGCTTGCTGGTGGGGCAGTGGGAGGAGCAGTAAAGGCCTTGCTGCTGTGTAACCACTGCAAAATAACAAAAAACCAGTTTTAGTTTAATGGTGTGGTTTGAGTACAGCCAGCAATGCTGTCTCACTGCTCTCCTGTGCTGTCTTTCTGCATTTTATTACCTTGACTGTGAACTCCAGAGGGAGGGCTCCCATTTTTGTCTTTTTTTTCCTGTTTGTTGTACTGTAGTTCTTGAAAAGAACCCCTATATGTTGCTTGATATTATTGCAATTGATGAAGATTAATTAGGGTGACCTGTGAAAGTGACTTTTCTTTTCACTTAATAGCTCTGTTTTATTAAGTGATGAAAAGAAAGAAAACCTATAGTTACACTTCTTCGAGCTTGTTCTGTGCTTATTTTTTTTTAAATAAAAGTCCTATTTTTTTGGGGAGGGTTTCGGATAACCATGGGTAAAATAAAAGCCAGAAAAATGTCTCACATGAAAGTTCCTGTGGCCTTGTTGCCAGAACTTAAATACCTGAGTTCTCTGTTTCGTATTAAAATAATTCTTGGTATATCTCACTCCGCAGAACAACATAAATAGATCTTTAAGCCATAGGTGGTGAGCACAGGTGAAGTTATCCCAACCCAAAGGAGGCACTGCAATATAGCTCGACATGCTCCTGCAGAACTGGCATTATTGTTCCAATTCTTCACCTGTTGTCCATTCAGCTGAGTCAGTGCCTCATAAGGTCAAATTCACTTCCACAATGGAAACAGAAGCTACTATTGGCAATTTGTTCTTTGCCATTTCAGCCTTGTGACTCGTCAAAGTTGTTAACAGTGGACTTTGTCAGACAGAGTGGTAAGGGGTAACCAGTGGTAAGTTTTCTGAAAATAAGAGGAACTTTTAATTACCTTTAAAGAAAATAAGGCTGAACTCCAAACACCATATATGTATATTCTTCATTTTCAACACAGCAGTTCTGCTGGAGATTACAGGAAATCTAGATACGGTGACAGTGATGTTGCTCCTATGCCTTTTTCAAAAATGTCTAGATGTATTACAAAAGGAAGAAAATTTATGCTAAGAAAAATGTTTCAACAAATCCAAATTCTCCACAAAGGGTATCAGATTTTCAACAAACTTCTCAATTTTCCTTCAGGAAAAGCAAATGAAAAAAAAATGCCACTTCATGTCAACTCAACTCAAAAAAAAGTTACTTCTGTACACCAGATGGTTAATTAATGATGTGATTAACTTCACTATATAATTCTCTATTTTAGCACACAACCTCCTGGAAACAGTTCAACACAACCACTAAATTGTAGTGACAAATGGGAGACTCAAAGTTGAGCTATGAGAGGATTTGGGACTAGACCTCTTCAGTGAAACAGCCTTACCGTCCACTGACAAATGGAAAATAAGGCATTGCTTTGAGAAATCAGAGGCTGTCAGATCTTGTGCTGCTCCATAGCAAGGTATAACATAGTATTTGATGTATTATTCTGAATACGATGTGAATGGAGAGAAAATGAATTTAAACCCACAAAGAGGTGTGGGCCAAGAAGGTCAGCACTGTGCCTCTGGGCACTGAGCAACCACCTTGTTTTCAGCGTCATGTTTCACATGAGTCTCATTTCCATGACAAGGAAAGTCCCTCTTGAACAGCAGGATGTTGTGATCCTGTCTGCTTTGACTCTGATGACTCTCCAGTTTGAAACTAGTGATCTGCCCATTATGCGGCTCTGACAGTGCAGGGAGGTAACATGTGGGGGTCACCACTGTGAAATCAGTGCTAGACTTTGGCATCAATGTTACTCAGTGCAAGCAAAAGCAGGACTGGCAGGTAGGAGTTATGGCCATAACTGCATGCCACATCCACGACACAAAATTTGGTGGCATTCAGCAGCTCTGTGACACCAGGACCACACTGACTGCTTGCTCATGTGAGACTGTGCTAACGTAAAACTTTTAAAATCACAACCAACACAATTGAAGCAGAGATATTCTTGTTCCTAGGTATGTAACCCTGCAAATGAGCCTGTCTCTCCACTGTCAGCGGCGTTCACCAGCCCTGGAAAATTATTGGTGATAACCTTTTTGACTGACTGCTGTCCTGTGCAGGATTGTTATGTCAGACCAGGTAACTCTTGAAACAAGAAGTACAATGAACTTTAGACAGTATAGCTCCCACAAAGTTTTCTACAGCTCTTCTGCAACTTAGCTATGCTTGCCAGTGGTTACTCCGTTACTTTTTGAAGGGCAGCGGACATAGAGGTGCACCAGTTGCTATTTATTCTTTTATGCGTTTAGGAGCACTTTTTTCTTCAGAGTGGTGCCGTGACTCTCACAGGATAGGGGAAGGAAAAATCTTTTAACAAGGATGACCTTCAGACAGCCTTAGTTCTGAATGTGCTCCAGTCGTGGCAGCCTTTCACCACACTCCTCTGGAATTTCCATATTAATCCACACAAAAGGTGAGAACATAAATACGCCTAATGCTTTCCTGACTGCTTTGCAATAGCACCTAAAGATCCAAGAACTTCCTGGCTGCAAGATAAGAGGAGATAATGTCTCCTTTTTAGCACTATTTCACCAGAAATACAGATTGGAAAAGACCTCCTGAATTGCTTTTGTGACTTTCCGAATCCCACAGAGAGATTGTATTTTAAAAAATGCTTTAAAAGCCTTTTTCTCCCACAACTTCTTCTTCTGGAGGATGGTGAACAGCTAGAAACAATGCAGGATCTTTGTGATATGAGTTGCATGACTGTCTGACAGCAGAATTTTCTCAAGGAAGGACTCAACAATTTATGCAGTTGAAATCCCCAGCTCCTATGCTAAAGACAAAGGGTAGCCAATTTAATTAGCCACAGCCTTGAGGTGCATAATTCATTATCAGTTTTACTCATATAAATATCCTGAATGTAAAAGAGATTGGAACACACATGCCTAATCAGGAAAGCGGCTCTGTAAGTCTGATTTTTTTCCTTGCTCTTTAACTGATGACAAGGGAAAAACCCCAACAAAACAACAACCAAAAAAACCCCACCCAAACCCAAAAGAACCCCCAACAAACCCAAGACAATATATTTGATTAGTATAGTGGAAAAATATGCCCAAAGAAGTAATTAGTAAACACTTCCCTGAATCTTTGAAATTTCTTCTGGCTTCACATGCAAATACTCTTCCCTTCTAACACAATATTTTCATGCAGCATCGTGGCAGTGGCAAGAGTTAGTCACAGAAATGAAGAAAAGCAAGGACTTCAAGAGGTCACATAGACTGTCCTCTTGAATCCACTACAGAATTAACTGTATCTGGATTCACTAACATGTTTCTTAAAACCCATTTTAGAGAGTCCTGTCACCAGATACTCCACCACATCTCTGCCTATCAGCCACCATGATCAGGACGAAGATTTTTCCAAATATTAAGTGTCATCTCATGTGCTCTAAATTAAGTTAATTGTTATTTATTTTGACTTTGAGAAGCAGAACTGGTTAGGAAGTCACTTTGCAGGGAATTTCAGCCTCCAAATGATATTGTTATCCCAGACCAGAGAAAGAAGCCAAAATGACATTTTTTTCCTCAAAGTTAAAATGTTTAACCTTGGATTAGGATGACCAAAATGTTTTTGAGAATGTCAAACTCTTTATCTAATTATCCTTTCACAATCATCTGCATGAAATCATTCAAAGAAAATGTTTTAGCATTAGCAGAAGGGTACATGAAATTATGTGCTTTGTCTTTCTGGCTGAAATTGCTAGTGAAACTTGCACATTCATGTGGCTTGATTGTTTCTAAAAGAAATTACATTCTCCATTGGAAGATTTCCCCAAGTCATTGATAGATTGCAGTCAACAGATAGCTTGGTCTTTTTTTTTTTTTTTTTTGCAAGGACAGTGACTGTGGCTAAATAGCTTTTTTTAAAAAAATAGAAGCTCTCCTGTTATTCGCAATGAAAAATAGTGTTAAAATATTTCATGAAAACCAACAAAGACTAGTATTTTATGAAATTCTACTGAAGTTATTTTACTATTATCACCAATCTCCAAAACCGCAGCTTCAGAATAAATCTAGACATATATGTATGAAACTGCCAGAGCTGCAATAGGGGCTTTGCACCAGAGACCTTCAATGTAACGCCATTGAAGTCATTGGTGTTGCATTCTTTGCTGAGCTTCTTGAATTAAACATTGCTAGGGAGGGGAACAGCAGATCTACTTTCTTTCCTTTGAATTCTGAACTGAAAACTCCTTGCAGCTTATGAGCATGCCTATCACTGCACACTGCATCATTACTGGTGAGAGATAGGGCATAGCCCCAGGAATGTATGTAGAGATCAGGAGAAACCTCTGGAAAAGAAACTCATGGAAAAGTCAAAATGCTTTCTAGTTCAATGCAGTGAATTGACAGAAACAGCTTGTAGTGTGTGAAACAAAAACCCCACCTGTTTTTAGGCTGTGTTTCCAATGATAAAGCTAAGAATTACGTGCAGCATGATTTAACAGACTCTGATCTTACAAACTTCAACCTTGGACTCCTGCACTCCCAATCAACCCACATTACTAAGTCAAGATTGCTGCTCCTCTTTTAACGCATAGGACACTTGATCTAGATGCAGACAGAAATAAAGTCCTGTTGCACTGCTGCTCTTTGCTGAACCTGCATTTCCCACTCCTGCCTGATCTAAAGCTGATTTATTGCCTCTAGAACTGACAACAACCTATTTGTCACTGAAATAACATCAGCATAACAAGAGAGGAATGGAGCAACAGATGTTTATTCCGGACCAGGATCTCAAACATCTAAGGAGACTAAATGGCTTCTTCTGTTCAAATAACGAGCTTGCACAAAGCCCCTAGGCAAAATACAAATGCCAGTCTGACAGCTTCACAGTTCAGAAACACACATCGGTGCTTGCTGTCCCTGCTAAATCAAGCCCTCTCTCCATCTTACCCAAATTTCCACAGACTTCTGGTGAAATCTTCCTCTGTAAAGGCTATGTTGTACCACAACATATCACTGTTGGTCCAAGTGAGACACAGTACAACTGTGTTTTGACAACAAACCCCCAAATTATCTCTTCTCCTAAAGCTCAGGAAGATTGTTTTGGCTACATAACACACTCTGTGAGCTGTCATGTATTGCATCTTCTTACACCTTCTTCTTCAAACTGCTTTTGGGAGCATTACTGTTTAATGCCAGCAAAATATGTGTTATTTGCTACTGTTACCAAAGCTTCCTTTGCAACATCTGCTCTCTAATTAGGAGGGCTGTGATTGTAGAAATGAACAGACAATATTTTAGCACAGTAGATAATTTATTAATGCATAGGAGGATTCAGTACTCTTCCCAGCTAACAAAACAGCTGTCAGCCAAGTTTCAGGAGATTTGAATTACAGGGAAAAAGAGGCACCAACCAGGGCTGTGAAACCTGCTGTCATGTAGCAATAAGAGCTTGTACCTTACTTCTGTTAGTGATGACACTAGTTTCTGTTGGGACTCACCATTCAACATTAGTAAAAAGAGGAAAGATCCCAACTTACTGGCAGACAAAGGCTGCTCCTATTTCAGAGGAGCCTTTATAACGGAGGCGAAAAAACTAAGGACCTCAGTGCACTGATTTCTGGTGGCAGAATCTCAAAAGTGTCTATAAAATGGACTAATTTGACTGGCTTTAATCCATGATTCTTGTTATCTTAGGCTGAGTGATGATTTTATTCAAAATAGCCAGAATACAGTTGCTTAAAATAAAATTTCTTCTTTCTTTTTTTTTTTTCTGGACAGTTTTCCTTTTCTGTATTACAGTTCAAATAGTGTGTGAACATTTAAGATACACTTAGTGCATCTGTACAGTCATTTTTCACATATGTAGAGGGGCTCATTTCTCTTTCAGGGTAGTACTAAATTTTGTGTGAAATGAAATACTAAGCTATTGTTCTGGCCTTGTGTTCTTTTCCTGCACTATATTCATTGTGACAGGTAGTGACATATAAAATGTCCTCCAAAGACAGACAATTTCATCCTCTACTTAGAATTCTCCCTAATAATTTAAATGATTGAGAATTTATATTGCTTGCAAAAAATCTATTTTCCAAGTTGATATATTCTTTACGTTAAATCCAGGACAAAAGGGCAGGAAAATGATAAAATCTCTCTCTTCTCTTCATTTTGATTTTATTTTTTTCCCCTTAGTTTTAATTTTACACTAATATGGGATGTTATTTTTCATTTGACCTGCCTGAATTCTGTCAGCTCAGGCTTTTTGTCAGAATAGACAACATCTGATGTTTTCTCAAGGACTGGGACCTTTGAGTACCTCATTATGTGACATTTCTCTTAAGAGAAATCAGTTTCTAACCTATTGTCTCGGAAGTTACATTTCAACTGGAGAATGGGTATTTAGGTTAAAAAGTTGGCCTCTTCATCCAAAAAATCAGAAATATCCTCAAACTCAATTCTAAATGTATTTGCACATATATATGTGTATAAAGGTGTATATACACACACATACACATGTATACATATATATACATATGTATATATATGTGTATACACATATATTTAAGTCAATCTTGAGATTTTTAAAAATGTTTCTAACAGGCAAAACCACAAATATACACACATCTTCATAAGTTTTTAAGGTAACAGAAAATGTGTGTTTCCAAACAGAAATCCGAAGGACCAATACTTTACAAGAGAGAGAAAAAAAAATTTAGCAAAACCTGAAAAGCAAACAGATTGTAATGACTTATTCTTGGACTTCATCACTATAAATCTCCTTAAAATTAGGGAATGGATTTTGATAATGTATAATGATGTCTGACTGCTGAAATGTCACTGACTTAAAGATTTGTGGTGGAAGACATTCAGGGCTTTAGGAATGATAACTCTTGAAAAGCCTCAGTGCCCATGCTGTCAAGACACCATACCAAAAGTTGAATTGAAAACAAAGCTGCTTATTTGAGGTATTAATATCTATTGGTTATAGCAGGGTAATTGTTTAAGGTATTCCCCCCCACACACATCCCCACAAAAATTAATTATATCTAACCTACAAATTCTGCTTTAAAGCGTTTAACAGTTGTTTTTCTCAGGACCTTAAACTTCTTAAATTTTTGATCCTCTAGCTTAACAACTAAAGTGTCTTCCACAGATTTACTTTGAAAAAGTAAATCTAATGTGCTCTAATATCACTGACAAATGTTTACTTACCATAGACTGTAGGTGTTGTTCATTTATCTTCTCTGCGTAAGTAATTTTCTATAAAATTCAGCCTGTGAAAGTGCATGGAAAAACCAGCTTTCATCTTAACGAGAAGCTTTTTTTTAACTTCTTATACTGTCAATAATGGAAAAGAAAAATGTTCTGCAACCTGTACTTCACTATTCTCCCTCCAGCTTCTGTAATTTGATGTATTTTTTCCTTGTATCTTTTATATGGCCATAAGGTTAATTACAATATGCACCTTATTCACATCCCTAGTCAGAAGCTATTTTGCATGGGATTTAATGACTATGGGATATATTATTTCATTTAAAAGTGCTCTGTATGCTACCAATGATCTCTGAGTATCATAACAGCAAAGGACTTCTGCTACTGCTGTGGAGGAAATAAACAGGCTTATGCCTTCTGGTATCTTGTGTCCAATTAGATCTGCCAAGCTGATATAACACACTGAGCCAAGCTTCTCACAGCTGTGTGTTTCCATCTTTCCTGAATTGTAGGACTATACACTGATTCATTTACCTCTCCCAACATACTCCATTAGTGTGGCCATAGGCCACCCTTCAGTTCACCCCCCAATTTCTACTTATCAAGTCTTCCCAGCCATTGGCAGAAGCACATTGTCCCAGTGAAGGAGGCATGGAAAAGAGAGGCCCAGCAGTACCCAATGACTCACACATGTTAGAGATTGCTCCACTGAACTCTGAAACAGCCAAAGAAGGTAGTAAAGTCAGTGTTCCTGCCAGCTACTACTGTTTTATTGCCATAGGTAGTCATCTGCTTTGCTCGCCTAAACCCCGCAGTAGGATACTGAGAAATTTTGACAGTATGAATAGGAAGGAAACAGGAGAATTCTGTGTTCCCGCCGCTAGATCTTATGGCAAAGCAGACATCTGCTTTCGGTTCATTTGCAGTATGATGAAATGTGTACTATTCATTTCCAGTATGATGCAATGTGCATCACTCTGCTACTTGATGAAGAGCCCTGGCTATCCAGATAAGACCTTTTGGATCAGCAGTATCTGAATCCTGAGGCTGACTCTGTTTCCCACAGGCCATCGTGCTGATTGCCAAGACATACATTGCTTTCAACATAGAAGCTCCCCAGGCCTGTGGCCCACTTACACAGGTAGAAATGTCCACCACCCGTCCTTCCCACCATGGAGTCTGTAGTTGTAGATCAGGCAGAAAAAAGGACAGTATAAAGAGAGAGTTCTGCGCATTCCTCTTCTAGCCCTATCTGTTTTTCTGTCCTGATAGATCCCATCATTCCTTACACTCCCAAAAACCTTCAGCCATTTAGGACTCCTCAAGAGTCATAATTTCTTCTTCCTCCTTTTAGAATCTCACTTTTCTAGCATTTTGGTTATTTTGTCAATGAAAACTAAACTCATTTCCCCTTACTCTCTGGGTATATCACAATACCCTGCTTTTTCCACTGTCCTCATCCTTCTACTGCAAGCCTTCCTGACTCAGTATCCCCTTTCTAATATGACACACAGAGGCAGTTTTGCATATCGGGAACACAAAGAATCTCATTCTGCTTGTATGCCACTGGGATATATTTGCTCTCTGCATGTAATTAAATCTACTAAGTATCTGCTGATATTCTAATTCACAGAACCATGGAGACCTTTTAAGCAGAACCTTGGCAATATTTCAACAGACCTTTTTTGGGGGGGGGGATGGGCAGTGAAGGGAGAGGGATGGGGAGAGAAGAGGATTGTTTTAATTTTCTCCATTGAGTTATAGCCTACATTTCCAGTAAGTGCCTACTCCCAAGCCAAAATAGTAAAATCTGATAGTTGTGGATCTTTAATAAGGGGGTCTGGTGTTTTTTTACGCTCTCACATACTTAAATTTGACATGTCTAGAGGCAAGATATTTCTGGGGAAGATAATGCTAGACTGTTTTGAAATTGGATAAACACCCAAAATTCCGGACTCTGGTCACAGAGATACTGAAGGTAGTAAACAAGGATAATCTTGAGCTGTGCCCGGGAGGTTAAGGTTAGACATTAGAAAGAAATTCTCTACAGAGAGAGTGATCAGCCATTGGAATGGGCTGCCCAGGGAGGTGGTGGAGTCACCGTCCCTGGAGGTGTTTAAGAAGAGACTGGATGTGGTACTTACTGCCATGGTCTAATTGACAGGGTGCTGTTGGGCCATGGGTTGGACTTGATGAACTCAGAGGTCTTTTCCAACCTGGTTGATTCTGTGATTCTGTGATTCTGTGATATTAAGATGAGCAGCAGCTTCTGCTTCCCTGTTTAGGAAGAGCATGGGTTGTTCCTTTCATAATGGGTGCCAAAACTGGCCAAACAAGGACCTGAACCCATGTTCAACCCTGGCCATGCTATTATGTGCAAGTTCTAGCACTGGATTTGTAAAGAAAAGAAAACTCTTGCCCACAGTGGTGCCTTGGATGCAGCCAACACAGCCCTCCACTCTAATGGCTTAACACTTCTGCATTTGCTGTGGACGCTTTGAACCCAGAGTAGCAATGCTCAGGTCTAACAAGGGAGGTTACATCTTCTCCTAGGCCCATACCTGATCTTCAGCAGAGATAGTTCCTCCCCCTGCTCTGCCAGCACAGAACACAGAGCTTGCAGAGAGGGGCAATGTCTTCCTCTCACACTTCTTGCTGTTGCTTTTCCCCCCGCACTGCTGAATCTCTGTAGATAAGAATCAGGCCTTTTGCTTTTAACTTTTTAATAAAGAAGACAGATTAGATCTTTTAGGGGAAGGAGCTGCCTGGGACCTGTTTGATCTTCTGTCTACATTCACAGTTTGTTCTGTTTTTCCAAGCAGTCAAGGAACTGTTTCTGTATTTTTTAATAAGTCTGGGAAGAATCCTTGTGGGTGTCTCTTACAATCATCTGATATTTTACTGCCATGTTTTAGTGATGAACAGGCCTGTTGAGAGCACAGATTATTTTCTTATAAAATCTCTATAAAGGGAGGTCCTAGATAAAGAGATTTTCATGCATGAGGAATTGTAAATTCATTCATTGCACTTTTATAGGAAAATGAAAGGATTGATTGCCACAAAATATTTCCATAGCTTTTACACGGAACTGTATTTACAAACAGGTGCAGGTGTGTCTACAACAGTTATTACAAATTCTATCTGGAGCTTTTATAGACAACTGGAACCAAATTTGAATTCCAAATAGTAACCATGACAAAGACAGATCTTGGCTTTATCTCCAAAAACATCTATATGAAAAAATCTATGTCTTGAAACCAGATCAGCCCTGGCCCCTGAATGTAAGGCATGCTGAAGTCTGAGGTATTGCAAATCTTCAACTGAATTGAATAATGGGACTGCATCACAAGTTCTTCTCTCACTGTTTGGATTTTGATACAAGAAGAAGGTATGCTGTCATGATTGCCATCTGACAAAGGACATGTCACAGACAGGGAAGAATTAGCCCATCAATGAAATGCCACTGCAAGTTTCTTTTCTATCACTCTTTCTCTCTTTTTTGGCAAAGATCTAAACTCAAAAAACATGGATTGGGACATGTCAAAAATGGAACTGGGGTAGGTAGTGAAGGAGATAGGTTATAAAACTAAATATCACACTTCCTACATTCATCTAAAACTTCTGCAATGTTTTAAGAAGCTTAACCATTAAGTCCAAGAGTTTAAAATTTACAGACCTTTTATATCTTTGCATGTTTAGGGCAGGATTTAAGTCACTAAATTTGAGGGTTTCTCGGAGATACAGATCGTACAGATCAGGACCTCACTAATAATAAAACCAGACAGGAACGCAGAATTTACCGTTCTCTGGATTTCTCCGCTTAACATAGAGGCAGTTTAGACAACCATTTTAGACCTCGTGCATAAGTTACAGAAGACTAAAATTGACTATGGTGAGTGTCACTATTACCTTGTAACCCAAATCTTGGACACACAGAATTGAAGAACTTGAATAAGGGGAAGGGTTAGCTGTTCTCTGTCTCTGGCACATGACATGTGCATTGACTTTTGGGTTTCTTTGGGAGAATCATTAAATGGCTTGAGTTGGAAGGAAACTTAAAGATCACCTCGTTCCAACCCGATGCAACAGGTAGGGACACCTTCCACTAGACCAGGTTGTTCAGAGCTTCATCCAACCTGGCCTTGAACACTTCCAGGGATGTGGCAACCACAACTTCTCTGGGCAACCTGTTCCAGTATCTCACCACCGTCACAGTAAAGAATTTCTTCCTAATATCTCAGGTAAACCTGCCCTCTGCCAGTTTGAAGACATTCCCCCTTGTCCTGTCATTATGTGCTCTTGTAAATAGTCTTTCTCCATCTTTCTTGTAGGCTCCCTTCACGTACTAGAAGGCTGCAATTAGGTCATTATAAAGCCTTTTCTTCTCCAGGCTGTACAATCCAAAGTCTCTCGGCCTTTCCACATAGAAGTGGTGCTCCATCCCTGTAAGCTACTTGGTGTCCCTTCTCTGGACTTGTTCCAACAGGTCAATGTCCTTCCTGCGCTGAAGATCCCAGACCTGGATGCAGCACTGCAGGTGGGGTCTCACTAGAGAGGAGTAGAGGGGCAGAATTCCCTTTCTTGATCTGCTGACCATGCTACTTTGGATGCAGTCCAGGATACAACTGTTCTTCTGGGCTACAAGTGCCCATTGCCAGGTAATATCCAGCCTCTCATCCACCAGTGCCCCCAAATTCCCTTGTCAGGGCTGCTCTCGATCTGTTCATCATCCAGCCTGGATTGATATCAGGGATTACCCTGATCCATGTGCACCATCTTGGACGTGATGTTCTTAAACCTCATGATATTCCCATGGGCCCATCTCTTGAGCTAGTCCAGGTCCCTCTGGATTGCATCCCATCCTTCAGATGTGTCAACAGCAACACTCAGCTTGGTGTCATCTGCAAATTTCCCGAGGGCACACTTGATCCCTTTGTCTACATCATTAATGAAGATATTAAATAACACTGGTCCCAATAAAGACCCCTGAGGGACACCACTTGTCACTGATGTCCATCAGGACTCTGAGACATTGACCACTACCTCCTGTATGGGGCCATCCAACCTCTTTCTTATCCATCTAAAAGTCCACCCATCAAATCCATCTCTCTCCAATTCAGAGAGATGTTGTGGGGGAC
>NW_020897808.1:131001-172103 GCF_003984885.1 Neopelma chrysocephalum
AGCAATACTGGAAAGTGCCAAGAAGCCAGCAGTGCTGTAGTTCTGAATAATATCCCTAGGTGTTAAGATATGCCAAGGTCTTTGAAGTTTATCTGCTGTCAAAAAATGTTAATGGAGCAGAAAAGACAATTTTCAGGGAGATTACTTGTGAGGTAAACAGCAAAAGGGTGAGCTGAACACTAACTTAAATTCCTGACTCATGAAAAAAATCATATGGTACAGCTGACTAAGTATTGATTGTGTGTGTTTACTACTGAAAGGTAGTCTTCACTGAATGGGTATTTCCACTCCATTTGCTCTTTTCTTTACAACTGCTACCTTTTCTTTGCTGTGGAAATGGTTAGAGGATCTTCTTGATCTAGAATTGTCTCTGGTGGCTGCTCCTGTCTTAGGAAGGCCAGAGCTTAGTTCCACCAGTCTATCTTCCTTTCTGATTCTCTAATAGTCCTTAATCTTTCTACTTCATCACGCAGCTCTGCTAGGAGACTGAGGGGGTCATCCAACCTGGTCACATCTGACCTAACTGCTATTTCTGCTGCAGTCCAGTCAAAGGTTTAGGCACTCCCTACAACCTGAAACCTGGAAAACCACATGTTTCTTTGTGAGCTCTGTCTGGGACACTACATCCTTTCTGGTGAATGTAGATGACTTGGCTCTCCACCAAGCTGATACCATACCTGACCTTCTCCCAAGAGGGCAATGACACCAATTGAGCTCTGGAGCTGGTAAGGTGACCGCACCCTGCTTGCACGCTGTTCTTGCTCTAACTGCAGTGCAAACTGCTGCCATGTCCTGGTGGCAGTGCTCCTAGTTACTTGCAATCCTTATGGGCCCCTTAGGAGATAGTGGGAACAGCCACCATCACTGCTGACTCCACCTACACTGAGCCAGCTGCTCTAGGGCAAGCTGCCGGCTCCACACGGCCCTTGGAGCTCTCCTGTTGCGTTGGTGCAGCCCCACCTTGAGTACTGTGCTCCACAGTATTTTAATTGTGGGGCCAGATCTGGACCCCACAATTGAAAATAGGATGTTAAAGGACCCAGATGTGCTCAGAGGAAGGTAACAAATCCATTGAAAGGGCTGGAAGGAATATCCTATGAGGAGAGTCTGAGGATGTTTGGTTTGTCTAATTTGGAGAAAAGGAGGTTGAAGGGTGACCTCATTCCTCTTTAGAGATACCTGAGGAGGGGAAGTGGAGAGGGAGGTGTTAAGCTCTTCTTTCTGGGATCCAGTGATAGGACACATTGGAATGGTTCAAAGCTGCACTAGGAGAGGTTTAGTCTTGACATTAGGAAACATATCTTTACTGAGAGGGTGGGCAATATTGAAAGAGTATTCCTGGGGCTGTGTTTGATGCCCCAAGCCTGTCAGTGTTTAAGAGGCATTTGGACAATGAGTCAAATAACCTACTTTAATTTTTGGTCAGCCCTGAGCAGAGCAGGCAGTTGGACTGGATCATTCTCGTAGGTCCCTTTCAACTGAAAATATTCTTTTCTATTCTACTCATAAATATGTTGGGACTTGGCTCTACCATTTGCGGTGACAAGTTGTGTTTATAATTAGTTATATTAGATTGATTTATGAATATTGTTGGACAGAAGAAAGCCTATTTTAGCTCCAAAATTTGCAGTGCAATTCTCTTTTCTTCTAATTAATTTGTAATGATTTGTTTTATGACCAATTTGGCACTATATAATTGACAAGTAGTACAACTATTTTTTTCTTTTTTTTCCCTTGGAAAAGATAAAGACCTCATTACTCATCAGAAGAAAGGTTTTACAGTGCTGTCAGTTGCAGAAATCTACATTGCAATGGGTCAGAAATGCCATCAAAACAGGCCTTCAGATGTATTTCTACTGCTTTTCTTAGCCTGAAACAGAAAATACATAATTAGGCGCAAGTATAAACTGATACCCTGAACATTCAGGCTTTAGTCCTGATTCATACATGCATTGAGTGCATGCTTATGGTTCCCACATAGGCTGGTTTCTGGAGAGGTGCTGTAGGTTGGCTTTGTGAAGTAAGTGAGAATATTTTGAAAAGGAGGCTGAGGGTAGAACCTCAGTATAACTACCTGAAAGGAGGCTTTGGTGAGGTGGGGATTGGTCTCTTCTCACAGGCAACCAGTGATAGGACAAGGGGAAATGGCCTCAAGTTGTACCAGGGGAGGTTCAGGTTGGATATTAGAAACAATTTCTTCACTGTCAGGAATACAAAAGCAGCAGAGCACCATCTCATGTTATGCACCAGTGTCAAGGTTTAACCTCAGCTGACAAATAAGTGCCAAACAATTTTTTAGTTGCAACACCCTGTCCCTCCCCCATCTACTGGGATCGGGGAGAGATTTGGAAGAGTTAAGTAAGAAAACTCACAAATGAGATAAAGACAGTTTAATAGGTAAAATAAAACCCATAAAAGTAAGCAGCACAAAACAAGGAATTCATTCACCATTTCCCATCTCCAGGAAAGCAAGACTCCATCACACATAGTGGTTATTTTGGAAGACAAATGCTATCACTCTGAATGTACCCCCCTTCCTTCTTCTTCCCCCAGCTGAATGTGCTGAGTGTGATGCCAGCATATACATGCAGAATATTCCACTGGTCAGTAGGGGTCAACTGTCCTAGCTGTGTCCTATCCCAAATTCTTGTGCACCCCCACTCTTCTCAGTGGTGGTGTGGGGTGAGGAGCAGGAAAGACCTTGACGCTGTGGAAGTGCTGCTCAGCAATAACAAAAACATCTCTGTGTTATCAACACTGTTTTCAGCACAAATCCAAAACATAGCCCCAAACCAGCTACTATGAAATAAATTAACCTACCCACTCAAAACCAGCACAGCCATACAGTGAAATAGAAAAACAAAGTAATGCTCTCCAACATGCTCTATTCCTTGACTAGATGGAGGCAATTAAACACTTTTTAAACACACTACATGAGGCAATTAAACACTTTTCCGGTCCCAGATTAAGAGATCACTTAGAGTAGCTATCCTTGCTGTAATGTTTTGATACTTGCAAGTATCTTACAATTTTTTTGCTGTAAGAACTTACTGAAATTTAAGATGACATTCACACACACACAAAACCTAACACCAACCCCAAATTCACTTTTATTTTTTTAAGTAATATTTTAAATTAAGCAATTACCTGCTTACCTCTGTAGCCAGTAAAAATGGTTCCCCCTGAACATTTTCAAGGAAGTCTTCCACCTATTTTTCTTAGAAATTCAGGTAGGGGAGGATGAGTTAATTCCAATGGTGAAGTTGAATAACTGAGATTCTACAGTCCTCTGAAAAAAATCCCGAATAAACAAAAAGTTGAGTGCTATCTTTTTATTTCTAAACCTCAATAACATTTTTTTCAAGCCTGTAAAAAAATTTCACTCACTGAAAAAATATTTATACCATTTTCTGTTTCTGGATATTGATTGTTGTTCTGAAAGAAACTGAAATAATGACAAACTCAACAGCTCTAAAATTCATGCACCACAGATGCTATAAACCATTCCAATTTCTAAATAATATTTTGTCTAGTATATGAATGTGAATTGTGTTGTTTTCACTCATATAGAATAACAATTCTCTGGGCTAAAAATCAGTAGTATTTTTCCTTGAAGAATATAGACAGATTATTATTTTACTCGTTTCTATGATATTGTTGTAGGGCATAATAAATTATGACCCTCTTCACCTCCCAGTTTCCAAATAGTAAAAAGCTCTGCCAGAAGAGATTATTTTTTCTTAATTCCACCCCCCTTTTTTTTATTTTGTATGCAGAGAGGATGTTTTGCCTCTCCCCTGAGAAATACTGCCATACACTTACTTATTCAGAAGAAAAACCACCTAAGAAAAGATATGCATCTATTATAGGGGTAAACTTGTTTCACTTCATTAATGACTGCCAATTTAAGGATGAAGTAAATGTCTCAGGTCAGGTTACAAATCTGAAACCTATTTCTGTAACTAGCCTGAAAAGTAAGTTGCTGGTTTTTTATCATGTAGAAAAGGTATTCACTATTCAGCTTCCACTGCACAGGCACCAGCATAGTTTTGCATTATTATAGGAGTGAGAAAATGGGCTATCAGGCCCATATTAAGCCAACTTAAGTGTGAGGCATGGTTTAAGTCACTGTAACACAAGGGTAAACAAGCCCAGTGCTTTTACCAGCTGGTCACTGCAGAGTAGCACTTGCTTTGTAGCACCATATTTAGATGACTTCTCATTCTGGTCTACCTGTGAGGGCATTTCCAAAAGAATTGGGTGGGACAAATTTGTGTGGGTCCAGATGAGATATCCCTTAATATGAAGGTAGATGACCCAAATGTTTACCCATGCTAACTGGGAACTTCACCAGGATTACTGTCATATTGAACTGCAGACCTCAAAACCTACTCTCCTGCAGATGTGGAAGAGAGCAAGTTGGAGGTGCTTGCCTGTATCTGGATGCAGAAAACTTGGCTATAGTGCCATCTAGATGCCAGGAGAAACAGGCAAGGGCTAGCTGCCCGCACCTGTTCCTTGTAGCTGGAAGAATGAAAGTGTGTCAGGAGAGTAGAGAAATAAAGTGCAGAGATGCCATGCTCACCTGGCTGTGGGGAGAAGGGAGAAAGGCTCAATGAAGAAGCTTGTTGGTAAAGTTCTATTCCTCCCTAAATTTGCTGGAGGCAACAACAATCCACTACCAAGTGTGAGTTAAACATGACATCTTTGGAATGGCAGCCAGTGTTAAAAATCTCCTAAGGGACTAAGAGTTCAAGTGGGTTTGCTGAATAAGCTGAGGCAGGACCAGTCCTTGAGAAGGTGAAGTTGTTTGGGAAAATAACTCTCTGGGGATTCAAGGTCTTATGCTTTGTGGTTTTTTTTTTCTCTGAGCTGGAAAAAAAAAACCAAAAGGACTGGATGGATATGGTTACAAACCATGCTGCATATGTTTTACCTTTGGCAAAGTTTTCTCCCTTTCATAGTCAGTAGTTACAATGTACTATTGTGATTCCACAAAAGCTTCAGAGGAAGGTATTATCTCTAAGTGCCTCTCTCAATTTATGTGTACACTAGAAAAAGAGAATAATGGAAAGAACTTTTACTGCTGGAATAGTCTGCAATAATCAGGTTCATTTCAGGGTTAGTTTAATTTCACTTGCTTTGCTACAGGTTCCTCTCAGTTGCTGCAAGAGCTGACCAAATGTTATTTGATGAATTATTTATTAAGTGTTATTTTTGGAATAAAACATGCTCTTCCTATTAGAAACCCAACTAATAGAATTAACCTAACAATCCATAGATTTGATTCAATTATTTGACAAATTTTCACCGAGGGTTTCGAATAAAATATTCACTTCTCTGAAGGCTAAGAATATATTCCCAGCCCCTCCACTATACAAAAACAGAGTTCAGTACCCAGCTAAACCAGCAAAGGCCTGGAGGTGGTCTTTAGAAACCTATGCTGATGTGTACGAAATAAAATTCTTCAGTTCTGGCAGTCTTGGCTTTAAATTTGCACTTCTCCTGTGTGGTAGAACAATATGTCCCTTTTAAATCACAGAATAATAGAATATTCTGAGTAGGAAGGGACCCACAAGTATTGAGTCCAACTCCTGGCCCTGCACAGGACCATCCCCAAGAGTCACACCATGTGTCTGAGAGCATTGTCAAAATGTGCCTTAAGCTCTGTCAGGCTTGGGGCCACGGCCACTTCCCTGGGGAGGGTGTTCCAGTGCCCAGCTATCCTCTAGGTGAAGAACATTTTCCTAATATTCAACCTAAACTTCCACAGAGACCAAAATAAGATCCTGCATTTAGTTACCCTAGTTTGCTAAACACTCAAGACTAAATCTCACTGGTTTAGAGAGAATTTGTCATACCTTGAAGAGTTTGCTGAGTATTTTTAGGCTACTAAAACCAGGACAGACTCCACTTACACTTGGGATTATTTTTTTTAACATGATGTGTTTAATTTTAAAATTTTTTCAAGAGGATTTGAGAGACGCCGTGGAAGGAGAGGTGAGAAATATTTAGTTTGCTCTTTAAATCTCTTAAAATTACATTGGTTTTGAGCTTCTTGGGATTCCTCTCAATCCCTCTGCCAAACCAGACCCAAAATCTTTCCGCAAGATCCTGAAAACCCATCAGAGGTGAGAGAAAGATGACATGGAGGAGGGATGGAGGAGGGATGCTCCGGCTGGCAGATCCAATGTGCCTGGCCCCAGCTCCCTCGGCTCCATCCGGCTCGATTCTGCCCTGCTCAGCTGGGCAAGAGCCAAATGTCCATGATCTTAAGAGAGAAAACCTTTCTCTGTCCCCCTGATTCTTCTTCGGCTCAGTGCGGACACAAGGGGGATGTTACTCTCGGGGCGCAGAGCTCCCCTGACGGTCCCATCTCTCTTGCAACCAATAGCTGTGCTGTCTCTAAAATTTTAGGGGACAGTCAGAATTTCAGCGGCAGTGTGTGGCATCCTGTTCAGTGATTTGCTCTAAAGTGCTGAAAGGGAGCAATGTGCTGCTAAAACAAGTTGTTTCCCTCCTTCTATTGACAAAGCTAAGAATCTCCATACACACCATGAAATGTTGACCTTTCAGTGATTTTGAAAATTTTCTGTAACTCCAATGCAGAAGAAAGTAAGGCCTTGCTATAAGTAATTTAGCTACAAACTAAAGCTGTGCTGTGAGGGTCAAAAGTGGCTGAGTAGGTGCTGGCATGAGTTCAAACTATACTCTTGTTCAGGAGTTGAATACCCAGGTGAGACTGCAGGTCAGAGTCTATGGCAATTTTCCTAAGATGATTCATCTGCTGAATTATTCTAGGAATGGTTCATGGCTGAAGCTGTGAGAATCTATGTATTGATTTATAGCACATGGTCTCTGAGCCTTGCTTATTGGACAGTTTTTCCTATAATATTTACAATTTCATACAGTCCAGTAAGAATTTTAAAAGCAGCTTTCCAAGAGTAACAGTGTTGCTACCATTCACTCTCATATTCTCTCCTGCCTGTGGGAAACAGGGCATAATGAGGGAAATGTAATGTCCCGTAGTATATCTCCCGTAGGAGATCATGGAAAAAAGGACATTCATTCTTAAAACTTGTGAAGAAAATTAGCAGGAGAAAAAGATCAGATGAAAAAAGATGTTTTCAGGAAAGAAAGAGATAAATGGGTATCTGACAGGATTAACAAAGAAGACAAAGTGTTTGTTTTTGTACTATTGACCTACAAGAGACATCAGTGAAGAGCTTTCTGCAAAGAGTGTACATCATAAGCAAGAAGAAAATTTAAGGTATCTCTTATCAGAACAAGACCAGCATGACATTTTGAAATCTCCTAAAGCTGAAGAATTTTTTTTGAGCTAGTTTGGGGCTTAACATCTCATTGTACTTTTGCTATTTGTTATGAAATGTGAAAACAAGTTTGAATTCTTCTCTTGTGACTCAGACACATAATTTAGTAACAAAAAAAGAGAGAAAAAAGTGTTGTTTGATTCCTACCATTTGCCTCAGTACTCAAAAAAATCTTGAGAAGAAGAGTTAGATGTAATTGTAACCACTTCAGTGTGAGTGAAATTCAAAAGGTCAAAATGATTATGGTAGAAAGAATTTGACCTATGCTTGCAGCAGTGCCAAGTAATTACAGACCATACATATACATATACTAGCAGCTTGGATTAGCTAAAAGTATGTATTTTGACTCAAAATACTTTCTTATAACTTTTCTGTGCAGATTTCTCCCCTCCATATTAGCTTGGTGCCACCAGTTGGCTATTTTGATAAGTGGCAGTAAACACATTTATTTTTAATTCTTCCATATCAAAAAAACCCGCCAAACCAAACCAGAAAAGAAGAGTACAGCATTGTTTTACAAAGAAACAAATAAATGAAAAAAACACCTACAAACCAACCATAAAATCTGTCCACACAACATATACAGTAAAACATAGTTCCCGGACTAAAGAGTTTACAGTTTAAGTAGGATAGAAGTCCAAATAAATTGGAGGAAAAATAACACACAGCAGGTAAACTGGTTGGATATATCACACAGGAATTCAAGACTGGGGGTACCAGCAGGCTTTTAAGTGCCCTAAGTCACACTTCCTTATTCTGTCTGCTATCCTCCTTTCTCTAATAACCAGAGAAGAGCAAATGCCTCCTCAGAAACCATTCTGGCTAATTCCTTACCTTTTTTGTTCTTTGGTTTTGTTTTAAACAATTTTGTCTATTTCTTATTAAACAGCACTTTGACTTCCTTTCATTTTCAACTATATTTTGCATTACATACCCTACAGAAATTTAATATGGTTCTCATGAAATGGATAAAGTTTCATAAGTAACTTACCTTTTCTCAAGTGACCCAGGGAACAGAGAATGAGAAGGAACATTTTAATTCAGAAAGGAAGGAAAACTGCATTCCACCTGCCCCTCCCCTCCACCTACATTTAAACATTTATTTTTACTTTCCCTTTTTACTTTCTTTTACTTTTTTTTTCTCCCAAACAACCTTGTAGAGAAGAGGCATTAAGCTATCAAGCTGACATTTGTCATAGAAACAGAGTTACTAAGGAAGGTACTGAAGGATAAAATGACAAACAAATTCAGAAAATCACAGAGGTAGAGAAAAATTTTCAGTGTGATTTTTTACTTTGTTTTTGTGGCAAGTTTTGATAATACACTTCTGCAGGAACTGAGGATTGCAGTCATAGTTGAGATGAGCAGAGCAGAGCTGATAATGTTGGCTTACGACTCCCAACTAGTCACCAACACCACTTCATAAACCCACTGGCGACAGAGAGACAAAAGAAGGTAGTCTGGGCATTTCAGCTGAAACTGAAGCAGTACATGGGCACTCATAGGGGGACTCAGAGACGTGGTGTGTTTCCTTGCATAATAGCATTGAGCTCTGAGGTAAATGTTTCTTTCTTCTCAGTGAGAGAAAAAAATCCTTTTTGCTGTGTCAGCAAGTGACTGTCTTGAAGTAGGATTTTATCTCTAACCCAAGAGTATAATTATACATCATCACTGGAAAAAACAACTCTGGCAACTTCACAGAAAATATTGCGTCCTCTATTTCAATCTTTGAGGCTCTTACTCTATTTGTTAACAATGGTGATAGATCTCTATTAACATCCTACAGCTCAATTTGTTTTGCTTTTCCTGTTAAATTTGATAAAAACTTTCCATAGAATTGTGAGAAATATTGCATCTGGAAACAAATGGATTGTTTTGCTTCTAACTGCAATTGTTCCAATTGTAAAGAATACAGGGCAGTATTAGCATATTCTTTGTTCCATGTACCACAACAAGATTTTTGTGAAGAAACACTACAGCCATGCTCTCAAGGATGAAATAGAAGGGCTTCTAGCAACTGATTCTGAATATCTCCCACATGATTTAATAAATAAATGAATAAAATAAGTGCCCTGATCGTGAAGGCCTGAGCACTCAGCAGCTCTTATACTTCAGGTTAAACACACAATGTGAATCTTCACTTTAAACTCTGGTCTTGGAAAGTGTTAGCTCCAGATTTCCTGTACTAAAGCTTACTGACTTATGGTCTCACCAGAATGGCCACCACCCGGTCAGCAGCCAATGTCATTGGCCCTGCTCTCACTCTGGCATTAAGAGCCACAGGAGAGGACAGCAGAGTAGCACCCTCAGTGGGCAAGGAGATCCGTGATTTTGTAATAAATTATGATACTTAACACAGCTTGTGTGCCATTTACGTTTCCTAGCCTCAGGATACATTTTTCAGTGAGTAAATACTTTTACCTTGAAACCCTTCCATTTAATCATGACACTTTTGCCTTTATAGCTATATTGACACTGTTCAAATATTTGTAGTTGTAAGAGCTCACTTTCACCAAAAGTCTCTCAAAAAAATATAGTGTTTGAGGAGGTATAGTGAAAAATATTTTGCATAAATTACTTCTGATTTTTTAAAGGCTTTCACATTATGTCCCTATTAGATACTGAAGTAGTATCTAACTACTTTAGTATCAAGACAGTATGCAACTCTCTGGTGGACAAAAGATTTTAGCTTAAAAAACAGCCTTGAAAGTATGAAGCTTAGAGGATGTTTGTATTTCCATAAGAGAAAAACATCTCAGGCTTCTAACAATAAATTAACAGTGTCTCACAGTCACTGGGACTGAAGATGCTCACCACAGAAATGAGAGCCTGTTTGGGCTAGTTGATGAGGGTTTTGAGACTAGGATGACAGCAACGAAACCTATTTGAAATATACATAGACATTTTGCAAAATTGTCAAAGAGTTCAGGAAGCAAAGACTTAAAGAAATATGCAAAGAATGAGAGAAAGACTCATGTTCACAAGGATAACTTTCTAGACAATTGTGGGTAAAATGTGTTAGAAGATAAAAATATTTCCAACTTTGTGGGGTGGGGTGAATCAGAAATTGTACTTTATTTTAATTTACTTAGAGAGACCGCTATGCAGATAAACCAGAGATTGTATCCACTGATGCAGAAACACATTTATTGGGGCAACGGCTGAAGCAGCATGTTTGTGCTGTTTGGAAGTAGAACCAGGAACAGACTTTGAAAGAGATGGGTTTTACTCAGCTCCAGCTGCCTGGCAGATAGTGTCTCGTATAAATCTCACTTTGTTTACAATAAAAAAAAATCCCAATCATTACTTTGCAGGTATAACATTGTACCCTGCATTTTTTTATAGAAATCTGAAGATTGGATATCACTGTGTGAAGTACCATCCACTTGTCAATGACTAGTGGGATGCTATATCACCAGTGGAAGTTGGCTTGGGGTAGGTGAACCCCTCAGTCTATGGAGTTCAAAGACAGAAAATTTTCCTGTTACCTAGTACAACCTGATAAAAAAATGCCTTTTTTTTTTTTTTTTTAGGGTTAGATTAATGTAAGACTGGAGAAGCAGGTAAGAGAGCAAAACTGTATCAAGGGATTGTCTTCATGCAACCTGGGGTGCTTGGATGCTTTACAGCAAACACAATAGACAGCAAACAGTCCCTTGGAACTGACAACCTTTCCCAGTATCCTTTATGTAGACCTGCAAATCAACACCTGAACCCATGTATATATAAATAACTGAAATGTGCCTTACAGGCTCCAGTCCTCCCAAACAGGCTCACACTCTCAGGCAACTTGTGCAAGCTGTCACCTTCGACTGTTCTCCTGAGATGGTACATAAAGACATCAGGAAATCAGAAGACCCTCCAGTTAAGTCTTTTTTGCCTTTTGCAAAACATTTTCCCTAAAAATGTCAAAAATTCCTCTTTCAGTTTATTTCCAAAGTGTAAGAGGACATGTCTCCCTGTCAACATTTCTTCTGGCAGTCTGTTTGCTTTGTTGATGGTATCAACGATGATGAAGGAATTTTGTGACCTGAAATATTTAGATGAAAAGTTAGGACAAACTTACTCTGGCCTTGTTCGTGAGAATTTACATGTTTTTCTTTTGACCAGCTCCAGTTCTTACTAGGAACATTTGGATGGCAGTAAGTAGTGTCTACATATTACAGGATCCTCAGAGTTCATAAGCGGTATTTTTTTTCCTCTTTTGGAGAAGTTTCAGACAAGCTCAATATTTTGCTGTGAGGATCCCCTCCAGACATGATACAGATAACCAACCAGAATTTGTAAGAAAATTACTCCACTAAAGAGAAGGGCAGATTTCCACTGACAAACATGATGGACCATTTGGAAGGGCAGTCTCTACTTCAGGTCAGAACTCAGTTGGATCCAAATGGTGACCTAAATTCTGTGGTAAGTGCTTCTCACAAATGGCAATCATAAAAAAAGGGTCTTTCTCTGAACCTTTTTGTTGCAGATTTGGTAAGGGTGGCAAAGATTTCCCCTTTTGTGGCAATGAGCCAGTGTCAGTGTCCATGTCTCATGCCACGACCCTAAACTGTGTCCTATGATATAGTTTTTACGTGGCGGTAAACTTCGAGACCAGTGTGACTGATGCCAAATGCTGCTCCGACAATGTTTCCTCTTAATTTATTAAATTAGTTCCAGCTCTGTGGTGGCTTTGGAAGTCAGTTATTCAAAATCTGGCAGCAGCCAAGTAGAATCAAGTGATTTTCATAATGTATTTTAAATTAAAGTCATAAAGAAAAATCACCCTTATTAAGTACTCGAAGTGTGCTCTTTCCCAATGCCAATTCCTTTGAAAATGTACATGCTGACTGTATAGCAATATTTTTTCCCGAGAAAGTGATGTCAAATGCTATTAGATAAATTTGTTTTCTGTGGTTGTGGAATAGACTTAGTCACATTATTTGTTTCAAGTAAATTATCCAATTCATCTTTTTTTATGACTACATTACTTCTGACTGGGATCTATCATTATTTGACTGCTTCTACAGAAATCAAATATTCTTTGAGGAATAATTTTTTTCCACATTCTCTCTCCCTGCTTGTCCTTCATCCTTTGTCAAAAAAATTAGCTGGCATATTGTATGAGGCTATTTACTTCTATTCTTTAAGTAACTTTTAAAAAATCATCAGTTCAAAGCAGAAATTCCCTGCAATGTTTATGCTTTCCAAACCAATTTTATTCTCTCAGGAATTCGGACATGTTGATGAAATTTTCATCTGATACCTATCACAGGCAGAAATTAAAAAAAAATTTCAGACCTGTGTATGGGTATCCATCATCCCAGGTGAGTCCATGGGCTATAAAGTCACAAATTTTAATTGAATGGGGGTTTGGGGTTTGTTTGATTGGTTGGTTTCTTTTGTTTTGTTTTGGTTGGTTGGTCGGTTTTACTGTTAGGAGAGAAAGATTATTTCATTACAGGTATCATTTGCATTCCGATCTATGTTTCCCAAATCAGAAATACCAAAAACTACACAGATGCAGACAGGTCTGACATATTGTAGGCATGTCAAAGGAATTGCCTGGAGCAAACCTAGAAACCAAGAACAAACAGCTACCAGAGGATCTTCCTGGATTGTTGCAGTTAGTACATGGATTCATTTGCTGAGACAGTTCTGCATCCTGAGCTATGAATTACCCAACCAAAAAAGCAAACGGGTGTTAAATATACAGCTTGTCTGCACAGTGTTATGTCAGAGATACCTGAGCTAGCTCTAAGCACAATAGTGTTTCTATGCAGTGCAGTGCCATGCAGAAATGCTAGCTCCAGTTCCAGGAGGTAGCATAATGGGCATGTGTGACCAGCAAGCCAGATCTCAGCAAGGTCTGTCACCACTGCTTCTGCTTCCAGAGCTGATGGTTTCAGCGCTTGCGCCACAATCATTGCACCACATCATTTTGCATGACACCACTGCTTATCTACCATCCCTCTGTATCTGAGAGACTAAGTGCCATTAGCTGCTTCTTCTAACATTTCTTGATTGGTGTCCCACCTTTCAACAGGTCAATGCTTGCTTCTCTCTCATCCCTCACTGAATTATTCTTGTTACATGAGCAACAACCCCCCTGCTCTTTGCTCCTTCAGGCAGCAGTACTCTTCTGCCTGCCAAGTCAACAGTCCTCTGGCTAGGGACATCTCTATCCCCCATTTCTCTTGCAGCAGCCGCAACCAAAATTGCCCAAATACCTCTTTTTTTTATTTTTAAAAATTATATTTTACATAACATAGACAAGCGCTCTTCCATGTCCTTAAGGTGTATTTTAAATCAGCTCAATCCCTGTAGTGCTGGCTCCATTCACATAATCTCTTCTACTTGATTCTTCTTTCCTATACAACAATTAGAGACAGCTCAGAATGGATGATCACAAAAGCCCTCTCTGGCACTAAAAATGTATATAGAAGATCAATTCATATGCGTGCACACAGGAGAAGAGATGCATACATCTATATCTGTGTAAAGATGCCTATCAGAAATTACCCTGAGGTTCAATGAGATACTTGTCTTAAGTCCCTTAGCACTCCTCTACAGGCACGGGTTGCACCTTGAGGTGTGCGTGTGCGTGTGTAGTATCAATCTAGGCCTCTTTGTGGTCCTCTGAATGTCAGAAACTTGAGTGTTCACGAGTTCTGAGAGGCGTCTCACTCACATAGAGAGTCTAGTGCAGCCCACTTCAGTCCAGGGGAGCTCAGAGGGCCTAATTTAGGACTGCTGTTTATAGGATTGCAGGATAATTTGCTTTAGTCATCAGTAAGTTTCCATCCTGGTATTAACAATCCATCCTGGTAGATTGTTTCCAAAAGTCCAGCAAAAATGGTGCTGTTCCACTTGGGTTAGGAGTCAGGTAGGGAACATCCCAAGGCTGTCAGGGGATGATGGATTATCCTTAGTGCCCCACATTGGTTGGGCAGTTGAAGTTCCCATTACAGATAGTGTTGTTCCCACCTATATCATGCAAGACCACCTGGCACAGCCAGGGGTGCTTCACTGCCCAATGAGTGAGCACTTCACTCCTTTGAAAGGCTTTTAAAGAATAATGCACTTGTCAGATGCAGTCAAAGTGAATTAACAAAGGGCATTTATCTGGATTTTAGTAAGGTTTTTCATACTGTCTTTCACAGCACCCTTCTGGACAAGTTGTCCAACTATGGGATAAGCGGGTTGAAGGGGATGGGTCACCAGTGGTGTTCCTCAGGGCTCAATTTTAGGGCTATATATGTTCCATATTTTTGTCAATGGTCTGGATGCAGGAGTCGAATACACCATTAGCAAGTTTGATGACAATACTAAACTGGAAGTGGTCTTGGCTTTCATGAGGAATGAGAGGCCTTGCAGAGGGAGCATTGGACAATCATCAATGACATGAAATTTAATAGGACCAAATGCTGGATTCTCCACATGGGGTGGAGTAGCATCAGGCACAAGTATAAACTGGAAGAGGAGAGTCTGGAGCAGTGTCTTGCAAAAAGGAATTTTGGAGTGCTGATTCACAGCAAACTCAATATGAATCAGCAGTGTGTGTGTCCTGGCAGCCCAGAAGACAAGCCACATCCTGGGGTGCACCAAACCAGCCCACCAAAAAAAGGTGATTATCCCACTGTACTAAGCATTGGTGCAACCTCCACGTTGAGTACTGTGCAAATTTGGGCCCCTTAATTAAAAAAAAGAATGTAAAGTACCCAAATGTGCTCAGAGGAGGATAACACAGCAGTTGAAAGGGCTGGAAGAAATGTCCTGTGAGGAGTGTCTGAGGATGTTTGGTTTGCCTAGTTTGGAGTAAAGGAGGCTGACAGGTGACCTCATCTCTCTTTACAGATTCCTGAGAAGGGGAAGTGGAGAGGGAGGTGTTAAGCTCTTCTTTCTGGGATCCAGTGATAAGACACATTGGAATGGTTAAAGCTGCACCAGGAAAGGTTTAGTCTTGACATTAGGAAACATATCTTTACTGAGAGGGTGGGCAATATTGAAAGAGTATTCCTGGGGCTGTGTTTGATGCCCCAAGCCTGTTGGTGTTTACGAGATATTTGGACAATTTCTCAAATAACCTACTTTAATTTTTGGTCAGCCCTGAGCTGAGCAGGCAGTTAGACTAGATCAACCTTGTAGGTCCTTTCCAACTGAAAATATTATAACCTAGTCTTGCTACACAGAGATGTTCAACCATTTGAGCTCAAGAATTTTCAATACAACTGAATACCTGGGTGCCAGTCAGTTGGACAATGAGAAAAACATGAAACACAGGAAATTTGCTTATTCTGCCTGATATTTTTAAGCAGATATATGCATTCTAAGGAAAATAGATATCCCTTGAACTTGAAGTCCTCTTCTATATATGCCCAACAAAAATCCCTTTAACCTTCCAGAATAATACCTTTGAAAATTGGACTAGATCTATGGGCCCAAACATATCACAACCTTTCTGCTTTTTTATTCACTTTCTTCATCTATGCATTAAGTTGATCCTATTTCTGGGCTTCTCTAGTCATTGTTTACATTTAACATCCCTTTTGTACTATATAATTCCATTAACTACTCTCTTGAAGGCACTTGTTCTTATCTTGGATAAGCTACTGAGCAAGTACTGTCTGAAAGTGAATGGTGTGTGATAGGGCAGGGATACAGTCCTTTAAAAAATACCAAAAAATCGCTATTTCCCAGGCTCATTCTGCTGCTGCTAGTTCTCCAATTTGTTTGCCAAGAGAGGAGATCACTCTTGTTGGCTCTTTCTTTGTGAAAGGTGGTCACATTAGCCTGGGTATTTTACAAGTATATCCTCTCCTAAGCAAAGTACAGTGGCGTTCAGTGCTCTTTATGTTCTGATTTTAATCTCTGATGTTCCCAAGTGCAGGAACATAAATTCCTATACAAAAGGATAAGTGTCAGGAGGAAGTCCTTTAATCTAGCAGATAAAAATGTAACAAGATCCACTGGTTGGAGTTTGAAGCTAAATAGTAGCAAATCTGAAATTAAAGACACAGGTTGTTGCCTTTTTCTTTATTTTAACGGAACAGTTAATCATTTGGACATCTCCTGGAGGTGGTGGATAGTGAATTTCTCATCACTTCAAACCCAGAGCAAGGCAAAGCAAGGATGTGTATGGGGGAGTGATTCAGCCAACTTTTTTTTAAGTCATGCCTAAATTAAGAGATCAGTGTCTCTAGTTCCTCTAAAGTCTAGAGAAAAAGGGAAATTTAGGACAAGGGAGATGCAGAACCGAAGCCTAACAGCTGATCTAAACATCTCTGCTCAGTGAAGGTAGCCTATAAAGAGTGGAATAGAACAGAAAAGAACATCTAAAATGACCATCTAGTCTAGTGTTTTTGACCACTGCAGGGCTGACCAAAAACTAAATCATACTGTTAAGAGCATTGTCCAAATGTCTCTCAAACACTAATAGGCTTGGAATATCGACCACCTCTCAAGGCAGCCTTGCTCTCTTGTGGATTAGCACAAGGCAGCTAGTCCACACTTGATTGGGACAGATACTATGATGAGGTATTCCAGTTTGATCAGACCTTTATAAAAATGTGCTCCCCCCACCCTTTAATTATCCTACATGCACTGCAGAGGAGGTTCAGTAATGCATGCATACCACCCCCACACCACGCTGATCTGAATGACTCTGTAAGAGTACTATGCATAGTTTAGAGTGCAGGGAGATAGATGGAGTAGGTACTGCAGAAAGATGGGACAAATGTGTGCCTACTGCAAACCATGTTTTCCTTGAGTGGTATCCAGGGCATCCAACACTGTGTTCCCAACCCAGGCTGAGTCATCGTCAATGCTGACACCACAGAAACCTGCTGACTACAGCCAAGCTCTTAAATGTTGTTGTCCTTATGTCTGCTTGAACATCAGATTTGCTTTCCAAATGTATGACACATGATGGAGGTTTCCTTCTCCTTTTTTTTTCTATGCTTCCACACACGACCAAATTCTACTCTTGTTCCTTGTTAAACATCTAAGCTGAGGAAAAATAGTGAAAATCTGCTCAGTTGTACTGTGAGGACTGTAAAAGAGAGTATGTCTTCCTTTTTTCTACTGTAAAGAAATCAGCCTGCTATTCTGCATACAGCCACCTTTCCTGCCCATCTCTGCTCTCTCAGCACTGTGCCATGGCTGATGCCAACCAAAGCTCTGGTGAAAAATCTTCAGCTAAGCCTTCCCCAAATATAAGATAGATGTGAGGAAAAATACAATCTCTCCTTTTTTTTTTATACACTCAAGGCAAGGTTGAATTTTCAAGCTGAGAGGTAAATAATACATGTAAAATACTTTCCTCAAGAGTCAAGAAAAGTCAAGCCACAATCTAAACTTCTAATTGTTCCATGTGACGGCCCAAATGTGGGGGAGAATCTTCAGGAGTGTGAAACATCCCTGATCTCTTGCCTGAAATGAGCTGTGCTGATACAGAGCAGCTGGAGACAGGCATACACACATAACAGATCTATATTTTGCCCTGAGCAAAGCTGTTCCTGGCTAACTGAAGGGTAGTAGGAATATAACCTTCTTCTTCTTTACAGTTCAGAGGTTGTAAAGGCAATGTATTAACAAAACAAAACAAAACAAAACCCAAAAGATACAGACAAGGAGAGAGACAAGAGCACTGAGGAGGCCCATAGGGAAAGAAAATATTCAAATAATGGAGTGAGGGTGAGGCTGGCAAACTTTGTGGCAGTGAAATAACAGATGGACTGTAGTTTTAGTGATTCATCACACAGATGGTTCAGCAGATGGATTCTGTTGGGTTCATACAGCTTAGGTGGAAATTTCAGCTGCTGATCTTGACAGGCAGGGCAGCTTCAGCAGAGACAGTATCCTTGCTTTGCCTTCCTTTGTACACGTCCTATTCGCACACAAACTGGCAGTGCAAGGACAATGCCATGTGCCACAATATTAGCCAGCCTTTGCACTCCTTAAATGCCACACAGATTTGAATTTTCTCTGTCAGTTTTAGGAAGGAAAATGTTTGCTGCAAATGGATTTACCACCTCATTTCTGCCAGCCAGTTAAGTGACAAATGTTGTTCCATTGGAAACAAAGATGTCTACAGATTGTGACGATTTCTTTTTACAAAAGAGTCTGTCAGCCTGGATGGCATCTTTGACAGAGTATAAGTTCTCCAAGGGATGAACCATCTTCCCACTTTACACTGTAGGGGTCTAGTTTCCCAAATAGTTTATGAGTACTAATGTAAAAAAGAGGAATTAAAGCACAATAGTATTCCTAACATACAATGAAACACTTCCACCTAAATTTTTTACTTGTGGAAGCTCATGGGACTTGTGGATATGTAGGAAAGAAATTTCTGACCATCTTTCTTCTATAATACATCTCACAAGCTAATCAGGAGGACTAGCACATAACTATTAGTTTCTTTTACATATAGAAGTCATCTTGCATGTACTCTTCTCAACAAACTATCTTGACCTCAGATTCCAGTCTCTTAATACAAAGGTTGAGAGGAGCAAGAAAATCTTTAAACACATATTCAGGAGATTTTAAGTAGAGACTCTCCATGTCTAATATTAAAACACATCTAGAGAAAATATAAGTAGCTAAAGGACAACAGTGGATAAAGAAATGGCAAAGGGAGGTGGGAAGGAAAACAATGGGAATAAAACAAGAGATTTGGGTCAAGATCACTTCTAGAGAGAGGCAGTAGAAGAGATTCTGTTAGGGATTCATAAAATGTACTGTAAGTTTTGGACTTGGATAGAAGTCTTCAGTTTTATTAAGCGAGAAATATTATCATTGACATTAGGGAGAGTCTAGATGATCAGATATAAACTGAAGCAAAACTGCTATTAATGAGGTAGACCGAAATATGCCTGGAGATAATAACTGACCCACTTTGTCAATGTACTTTCTCTAAAGCAGCAGGAGATGAAAATATTGTAGATTTTTGTTTTGGTAAATAATAAGGCCTTTGTAAAATTACTTGAGTATGGATAAGATTTGGAATGTACTTTTTTTTTTTTTGAAACCATAAGAGCAAGAAGAAATTAAGGAAAAGAACATCCTTCTAAAAAATATTCTCAGCATTAATTAAAAGGATCATCCTCTCTGAAGGAAAAAGTGTACTTTTTAGCAAAGATATATATCTGTGTCCAGAGTTGAAGACACTGATAAGAAAAATACCCCAAACTTAAAAAACAGCTAAGCAAGCAAATCATCACAAGGCCATATTTCAGCCTGCAATTTAACTTTCAACACCACTTCTGTTCCCACCACTTGTCCTGGAACATCCACACGGCACTATGCACCCTTAGAGGAGGCTTCCAAAGGCACTGAATTACAGTGCTACTCAAAGCTAAAGCCATGTGTTGGTAGAGTGCATAAGAATGACTTTCTCGTCCTCTTTCTGCTATATTCCACTTTGTTCAAGACTTTCAGATAAGGAATGTCACACTCTCTCTCCCTCATCCATTCATGAACAGGATCATCATGTAAGGAATGTCAGCTGACTTCCTGACATTTTCATGTAACCAGCAACATGCTTAGAAATGTATCATGCCATTTCCTGCAAGTACGTGTGAAGGCAGTGTGCAATGTGCTGTTCATGCCACAAATGACTCTGAACCAAACTGCCATTAAAAAACTGCATTTCTGGAAAATATTATTGGATTTTTACTTGAATTTGTAGGGACCTGAGTAGAGTTTCAGCCTCTATTAATGGACCACTCCAGTGGCCCATGATCTTTAAGGTCCCTTTGAACCCAAACCACTCTATGATTCCTTGATAAAATGATTCTAGCCTAGATTAAGAGGCTTATTTTGCTTTTCCATGTTTCTCTCCTCACTACAGTGCACATAAAACTGAAAAAACCCACCACTCCATAGCAACCCTTTATCAATAAAGAAAGGACTGTGAAACATTGAAGATCATCAGCTTGAACCTGACCCCTTCTGTCCTTGTTTGGAAACTCTGGGAAAAAAAAGACTATATTTAACCATTATTCCATTTTGGTAGCTGCAGTTAATCTGAATATTTTAACTAATCTCTGCCAGGAGAAAGACTGAAATAGAAAGAATTGCCTATATACAGCAAAACCCACTGTCTGTTACTCCCACCCCAGGAACAAGAGACAAGGTCATATGACTCCGCAGTTTCCTGAGGAAACTGTTGGGCTTTAAAACTTTATTGTATATTCTGTCTGCTCTGTCAACAGCTGAAGCTACCTAGTCTCCTAAAGAATGGACATTGAGGTCAGGTTTGCGAAAATACTATAAATAAACAGCTTCCACAGGCAATGAATAACTCTGTCCCGACAGCTTCTACTTTTCTGGAGGTCAATGGCTTTTATCAGGAATAATGTGGCCAGCAGGACTGGGGAAGTGATTGTCCCCCTGTAGTGGTGAGGCTATACCTCAAATACTGTGTCCAGTTCTGGGCCCCTCAATTCAGGAAGGGCATTAAGGTGCTGGAGTGAGCCCAGAGAAGGACAGCAAAGCTGGTGAAGGGTCTGGAGGGCAAGTCCTATGAGGAGCGGCTGAAAGAGCTGAGGTTGTTTAGCCTGGAGAAAAGGAGGCTCAGGGGAGACCTTACTGCTCTCTACAACTACCTGAAAGGAGGTTGCAGCAAGCTAGGGGTCAGCCTCTTCTACCAGGCAACTAGTGACAGGATAAGAGGTCATAGCCTCAAGCTGTACCAGAGGAGGTTCAGACTGGACATTGAGAGGAACCTATTCACAGAAAAGTTTGCTGTCTTGCAATTGCCAAGGTGAATCCAAACCAAATTTCCTTTTCCTTTCTTCTCTCTCCTGCCCTGCTCTAAATAGAATAAACCGAAACTTTTGAACATTGTGTTCAGTTTCAAAGAGTGGCAAATCAAGACAAGGTACAGCTGATTTCCAACATAAATTTTTGTTTGGCTTCTGAGCTTTCTGACTGCAGCCCCCTCTTCTTTGCTCTGCTTCTTTCTGCTTTTATTGCAAAAACTTCTCAGTCATCTCACCCCCACCATGCTCTCTCCAAATATATTGGTATCATTTTCCAGTTTATTACTGAAGTCTATTAATTATTCAGACATTCTGGAGAAGAAAATTGGAGAACACGTAAGTGGGTAAGAAAAGTTTTCTACTTTTTGATCTAAGATATCCTTATATCTAATAGTTAGCAATTGAGCTTTTCAAATTCCCATGTTTTAAGAGAATTGACTGTTTATAAGGTGGGATGAAGGGAAAAATAAACATTTAATTCTGAAATGCCAAATCTAGTCAAGCTCCACAGAAACAAATGTGACATCAATCCTCGGAGGGAGCTTTCCTCGGGATATCTGAGGTGACTAAGAAAGAGGGCTGCTCCTACTGACCCTAAATAATTGTGTCTTGTTCAGGAAACTAGAAAACACAAAATATCTCCTTGCCCTTAACTGGATATTTGTCTTAGTAAAAGTGAGGGTATAGGACAAAGTACAAATCTTCTCACTAGGAGCCAAAGTTTTTGATGAAATAAATTTTATTGACAATGCTGTTTTGCATCTTATGCATACAACATCTTTTTAATTTTTCAATCACACTATAACTTCCTGCTTTCTTCTCTTCAGAGTATCTCACTGCACAGTAACTGTAGAGATGACTTCATGCTTCACAGGAGGAAAATGCTCTAGCATTTAGGGTGTGAAGAAATGTTTCCTTTCATTTCTGCCAGTAGGAAATACAGAAGTAGTGTGCTCCTTTTCAAGTATTAACACAATCATTTTCATTTTGAAAGGAAATGGCCTCCATTTCAAGTGCTCAAAGGGTGAATTTTCAAAGGCAAAGTGACTTTCTCTCAGAAAGCCAAGCAGCTACCATATCATCACAGCATTTCCACCAGCAAGTGTCATGAACTGCTAAGATGGGGACAGAAGCTGTTGCAGTTTTGAAGCAGAGCCACAAAGTTTTGCATTTAAAATGCTTGCCAGCTGAAATATTTTTGTACAAACATAAAGCTACTGAGAAACAGAACAAGGCACAAGGCACCGCCAATCAAAACTGTTCAACTAAATCCTACTTCTGTTACAAAACCCCTTCATTTTGGAAAATGTTCTTCATCTGCCAAATGGAAGGAAACGAACCTGAAAACTAAGAGCCCTGAGAGTGTCTCTCCCAAAATTGCAGAATAACACAGTTATATTGTAGTATTTGTGTGCAAAGAGAGCACACAATTGGCAATGTTTTGCAGGCATTTGGCATGCAGCCTGTCTGGGGACAGAGGACTGCATGAATCAGTCCATTCAGCCCTTGCACAGCTCCATACTTAGGAAAAAACTCGAGGCCTTACTCTGCAAGGGTCTGAGGCATGGGTGAGCAAAGCAGCTCTTTCTGGTCTTTTACATCAGAAAGGAGATGAAAAAGATTCTGAAAGTGGCCTCCAGATAAGTCTTCTAGCATGAAAGCCCCTTGGAGGTGCATAGCATATCCTTCAGTTGAGCCTTTTAGTGACCTCTGTCTCTCGATGGCTCTTAAAAGTGTCAAAAATTGTCACCATCTTTTTTTCCTCCAGGTCTTAGCAATGATAGTTCAGCAAGTTTCCTGGGGGAAGGTTCCTTCCTGACTGTGATTAGCAGCTAGAGCACTTTTTTTTTTTATCCCATAAATTTGCCCAAAGATGTTACCTCCAAGGCTGAATCTGCTTCATTTTTATACAAATGGGTATTGAATATCTTGCAATATGGTATTGTAATTATTGTAATTTTTCATTGAAAAGATGTTTCATTATACAGGTCACCACATTAAAATTTGAAGATTCTGGAAGTAATAGTTGTCTATGATACCTTAGTTTGCTTTCCCATTGTACAGCTTTTAGGACACTGCCCAATAATATGGTGCTGTACTATCTGACTCCCCCTGGATCTCTGTTTCACTCACTGAATGGCTAGTTCTTAATTTCTTTTTCTTTCCTTTCCATTTCTAGTGAGGCCTGTTTTAATGCATACAGTTCTTAATTACTGCAATGCTTCCAAATCCCCCCGTCAGAACAGAAGTACTAATTCTGCAATGTATCACTACCAAATTGGACACGTGCACACAACGAATATTCATTAATCCTTCTTTACAGCTCACTTGTGAAGGGATGTGTTTTTTCTGCTTGCACTTTCACCCAAACTTCACGGATGGCAATGCTGGGGATTTATTTGCTAGTTAGGGGCGCTGCCAGCCAGCACATAATTGTAATTTTGATTTTTCAAAGTGATTGTCACTAATCTTTTTGTGATCAATCATCCATTAACTTTCTAGACCAAGCTGTGAGTTTTTCTGCCCTAAAGCTGCATTTTAAAATAAATGTTTTACATGAATTATGATTCTTTCCATGCCATCAAAAAAAGAAGAAAAGGAAAAGAAAACCAAACCCTGACCACCTCAACAATGTTGTATTCAAAATGGTCCTTCATAGAGCCATGTTACAGCAGCTGGAGTTTACCAAACTCCATAAGGGAATATATTGAGTTGTTGTGATGGAGGAGATGAGGGAAGTGAGGCAAAATAATTCCTAAGATGACTTTTTGGAAAGTCCTCTTCATGATGGAAGTGTCTCAGCTTAAACTGGCAGCTTTGTTTTTTTAAAGTTGGGGTTTCTTTGGTTTTTTTTTTGTTTGTTTGTTTGTAATTCTGGTTCCTTTTCCCTTTTTTCTTTCTTTTCTTTCTAGCAAGTCTCTATCCTTGTTTGCTTCTGCTTTCGCAGAATTTTGTCCTTTTGTCATCCTTCTCAGGTCGCACTAACGTCTCCTTTACCTGAGTTTGAGATGGTTTTTACCCAGCACAAGGAAGAAGTATTGGAGAATCTCAACTGATGAGCTGAAAAATTACAGCTAATCTGTCAAAAGCATCATAAACTCCCAAACATCTTTTTCTCTAAACTGGAGAGAGATGTATTTGATGGGTGGACTGCCAGATGGATTAGAAAGGGGTTGGATGGTTACATCCAGAGGGTGGTGCTCAATGACTCAGAGTCCTGATGGACATCAATGACAAGTGGCGTCTGTCACGGGTCTGTATTGGGACCAGTGTTCCAGGTGGAACCAGATGACCTTAAAGTTCCCTTGGAACCCAAGACATCCTATGAGTCTATGATTCTATGGTTCACACCCTGATCTAAATCATGCAGATTACCAGCTTGGGTTGGTTTGCAGATGGGATTTCAGCAGGGCTAGCTCTGACCTAGATTTCTACCAAAGCAAAAATTTGATCAGAATAGATCAGGGACACACTCTAGCAGGAAAAAATGCAAACCTACAAGTAGATTAAACATGCTGCTCACATTTGTAGTGTCTTGGGCTATGGACAGGAAATAAGATATTGGATCATACCCACAGCAGAAAAGAATAGGAGTGAAGTGTGTTGACCCAGGCACAGAGCAGGGATGTTAAAGCCTTCAGAGGATCCTTCTACTCGACATATTATGCTGTTTGTTCTCTTTCTCTCCCTTTTCCCTGACGGTAAAATAGTATGGACCATGTTTTCTTATGCTCTGTGTTAGCTAGGATGTATGTTTCATTATTGATAATAAAGTCTATGAAGTACATCTTACATCTAGGATGACTTGGGGTTTACTGGGTTTTTGTTTAGTTCATTGTTTTTTTTTTTAATTTCCAGATCTATGTTCTCAACCATCTTTTTAAGTATCTCATATCATAACTCTGTCTTTCTCACAAGCTATCTGCAGTACTACCCGCAGCTGAGAGAGATGGGTTAGAAAAATGAATTCACTGTGCAAGTTGCCAAATGCACATCTGATGATCTAATTGTTCCCAGTTGAGAACAGACTTATAAATCAGGCTGCAAGTATTTCAGAAACTTTTCCAAACCAAGGGCAAAATACAAAGCAGGCACTTCTCTCCCTACTGTGTACCCTATGTACCATATACTGGTAGTGGCAATGGCTACATAAGAGGAAAGGCATAACCATTTCCTCTTGTTGATGATGGTTTCTTTAAATCCTACAGATATTTTGGCAGTTGCCTACTGCACCATTCCAAAGTGCTGGTTATTCTCCACCTTACTGTTGACTTTCCAACTGCAAGAACTTTGGGGCGAGACTGTGACTTTGTATATTTTCAACTCATGTACTTTGGTTCTCTGAATTCATTAGTCTCTGGTTACCATCTGTGTGATGCCACAGCTTGTGACTGTGGACATAAACACCACTAGGGTTCATGATGACTATACCTGCATTGTGGAGGGGAAGAAAATTCAGAAATTGAGGTTTTGTATAATTCTGGGAGTCAAGGTACCTGGGAGGAGATACATTTGGAGCTGACTTACTTTGAATTTGATTCATTTTAGAACACGTCCATCTTGGCCAATGCTGTCAAATGACAACTTTATGGAAAATACTGCAGGTTCTGGTCATGCGCATTCAAAATCATGCCTACAGTAGAGATTAATGTTCACCTCTCCATAAAAACAGCAAGCTTATGATTGTTTGGCATGGAGATTGAAGTCCCCAAGACCACTGAAGGAAGCAAGTCCAATATGTCAAGATCTCTGGAGTATATCTCAGGGCCAGGAGTTGGATCCTTGTGGGTCCCTTCCAACTCAAGAAATTCTAGTCTAGTCTGGTCTAGTCTACAAAAATCTCTACTAGGAAAGAGAGACTTGACCATCAAGACAATGTACATAATCTATGTAGAAAGCATCTCCTGACCAATGAATTTATTTAGTGTGTGAATGCTTTAAACATCAATGTAAGGTATCACACTATTAAAAGCTTCCTGTGTTTGCTATACCTTTCCATATAGATATATTTATTTAGCAAAGAACTGGAGTGCATCCTCCACAATCATCTTTGATCCTGTAATATATTAAATCAGTTGTAACAGTGCAAAAACTGAAGGTCCATACTTGACTCAGTGATATTTAGTCATATCCCAAAGTGTCTTGAATGGGAGCTCAGTCATTCAGAGATCTTCATATAGGTGCTGGAGAAACACATCTCTTCAGGGCAACTTAGTCCACTGAAGAGCTGAACTGTCCCCCACAGGAAAATAGTAGGTATTTAGCACACAATTTTGAACTCACCCTTTAATTTGGTAAACTGAGGCTGAAACTCTGCTCTGTAAGCCTTGAAGAGGTCATGCATGTCATGAAGAATTTTCTACAATCTCATTTCCATCTAGAAATGGATTGTTCAATCCAGAAATTGTGCCAGCCAGAAAGTATATGTCACAGCTTGTTTATTTTCACAAATATGAATATACATCTTCCCTAATTTTCCTTCAGTTTTTGATGACACTTGCTTGTTTAATTAATTTTGCATTATTTTTCTGTTACCTTTTTTTTTGAAAGAACTCTCCTTCTAACATGATCAATCCTATGAATTCTGAATTTATTATAAGAGAAAACAGTGAATTAAAAAATAGAACTTAAACAAGACTGTGCCTCTCCCTGAAAAACTGCAAATCTCTCACCAGAAAGTGCCTGACCAGAGGATATTATCACAATTTCTCTATTTTACCTCTGTGTTACAATTAATCAGCTATTTTGATGTCTACCTTAGAGTTTTACTACAGGAATTGATTTTGAGATGTGAATTATGTTGAAATGGCTTCCATGACTTTATTAAAAACCACATAGATTGGATGCTCTCCCTGCAGTCATTTATCCTGGTATCTACTCAGGAAAGCAACTGTGTTTGGTTTTTTGTTTGCACAATTTTTGAAGATTGCCCTAATTTTTCTTTCCTTTTTCTGATTTCCACTAAATATCTAACAGCCTTTATTAAATGCCACCAGTCCCAGGCTATACCTGATCATCTCCAGATTTGCTGGCTTTAATTCCAAGTTATTGGAATTAAGTAATATAGACTCCATGTGTTTCATCTATCAGTTAGAGCACTGAGTCAGCTTGAAAGGCTGTTAACTAAAGGATAAAATGGTTTAAGGTGCCAACATAACTTATGAACTTGCATCCTGTCCACAAACTAAAGTTCACTTCTGAGGTACTTTGACACTTCTGAAATACTATTGATATTCACTCAACTGATGCATGCAACTTCACACCAGGTGACATAAATCACAGAATTGAGTGCTTCTTCAGATTTAGCTGTAGCACAGTCATTTCCTTATCTCCAAAATACTGATCAAAAGGAGGAACAAATATATGCTGCAACTGGCACCCTGACTTATGCTATGTGAAGTAAACACTTGCATTTGAACACAGTCACTTTCAACTCACTGAGCTGGAATGCGAGAGGTTGACTGTACCAGGTGAAAAAAATTGTATCATATTTCCAGCAAATCATTCTTTAAGCCTGATGAAATTTATTTTCATCTCCATGGTTTTCATACTGCCCTCTGCCCTAAAAATCTTCTGCTCTCAGACTACTGTCTCTACTGAGATGAAAAATAACTTGTAGCAAATGACTTTATTTACTTGTGGCACCATAAGCTGCTCTTGAGTTATTCTCCATTTTAATGGCAATGAGTAGACATTGTTGTCTTCAGGCATTGAACTAAATAATTTACCCATAATAGCACCACTAAACTTAACATAATTATGTCATGTTAAAAATGCAGGGTTATAGTCTGTTGTCATTGTATTGTAATTCAGGCTGTAAGGATTCCTCTGCCCTGCACATAGTAAAAGAAAAAGAAAAATAAAAAAAAATAATTTGCAAACTCTTCATAGCACCAAGGGCAGATCACTAACAACTCTGACTTTACATCTTTTCAAAATGGGATTTTAAATGAGAACCTGCAGCAGGACTGGAAATATTGCTACAGCACCAAGGCAGAAACGGAGAAGTCCATGGCTTCAGTGGCACAGACCACCTGTTAACACAGGCAGTCTCATATGCTACATGTCAAGGGACAAAATGTTTTGTACCTTCCTCTGCAGCCCCAAGGATAAATTCTCTTTACCTGATTCCTAAAAAAAATGAACTAGATGGATCCAATCTCACAATCTCACAATTGTGGACTTCTCCGCTTGGGAGTCCAGTGACATACATAACAAACAACTCAGGTGAGGGAGTGAAGCTATCCATTTTAAACACCTTCCTCTTCCTCCCCAGTATTTGCAGTTCAAATGTTTAAGAAGCATCTTCCTGCTCCTTGTAGGGTAATATCAGTGACATTACTCAGAGAGAGGCAGAACTGCCTTCTGTATTAACAAAATGCTTGCCATTCCTCAGTACAGTGTGACAGCAACAATTCTAACTATTTTTCAAATGTAATGATTGACTATAAGTAATGTAATATGTAAAGAAACATACCGAAGCAAAATCCTGGTACATCTCCTGCATATTTGCTTGAAGTGTGACTACTGTGTTCCTATTGTGTTCTTATTGTCTGCTTATAACACAACTTAAATTCTGATACAAAGGGAACAAAAATATCCTCTGCAATATAAACGCAAGGCTAAAAGACATTGACAAGGTGTGGAGGGCTGTAAAGTCTTTTGATGAAGCCAGGCTGCACTGACTGGTGTCATGACCCAAAACAAGAGGAGACATTTGTGGCTGGCTATGCCAATTCACACAGACCATACTCGTGTCCCAGGGCCCACTGCTAACTGTTTCTTTCTCTCTTCTAGGAATAAATAAACAGACTTCTCTTGGTCTGTCTCATACTGTGGGGTTAAAACAGTGGTATGGACTTTTTCATGTTTTTCCCACACCAACCAGCTCGCCTTGAGTAGGGTTTGCATCAGGGCTCGGGGTGCCTATGAAGGTCTAGGCCCCTAGTCCACAAAGAGGCATGAGTAGGAAAGTCTCGTCTGTCCTGTCCATTGAGACTTTTGGCCTGATACACAGCTCCTTAGCGTTACTCAGAGAAGGAAGCAAAGGGAATTGATCTACAGGGAAGCTGACTAGGAATGACTAAAACAGATGTCCCAACGCTGGAAGGTAGTGTTTCACCAAGATCTACTGTATACTCTTAACAGGCCAAACAGGCAGTTACTCTGCCATGGGCAGAGATGCTACTCACTAGATCACCCATCCAAGGCCCATCCAACCTGGCCTTGAACACTTCCAGGGATGAGGCATCCATATCTTCTCTGGGCAACCTGTTCCAGTGCTCCACCACCCTCTGAGTAAAGAATTTCTTCCTAACATCTAGTCTAAACCTACCCTCTTTCAGTTTAAAACCATCGTCCATTGTTCTGTCACTATCTGCCCATAAAAAAGTCCCCTTCCTTCCTTTTTATAAGCCCCCTTAAGGTACTAGAAGGCTGCAATGTGCTCTCCCTGAGCCCTTCTCTTTTCCATGCTGAACAATCAGCCTGTCTTTGTAGGAGAGGTTGTCCAACCCTCTCATTAACTTTGTGGTCCTCTTCTGGACCTGGTCTGGACCACATCTTTTTTTTGTTGAGGACCCCAGACCTGAACATAGTACTACAGGTGGGATCCCACAAGGGCATAGTAGAGAGGCAGAATCACCTTCTGTAATCTGCTGGCCACACCTCCTGCAATCTGCTGGTCACTCCTCTCTTGATGCAGCCCAGGATGCAGTTCAACTTCTGGGCTACCAGCGTACACCAGTGACTCATGTCTAGCATCTCATCCAAAAGAATCTCCAAGTCCTTCTCTGCAGGGGTGCTCTCAATGACTTCTGTTCCCAGTCTGTACTCATATCTGGAGTTGCCCCAACCCAGGTGCAGCACCTTGCACTTGAATTTGTTGAACTTCATGAGGTTCTTATTGGCCCACTTTTTAAATTTGTCCAGGTCCTTCTGGATGGCATCCCTTCCTTCTGTTGTGTCAAGTGCACCACTCATCTTCGTGTCATCACCAAACTTGCAGGAGGATGCACTTAATCTCTCTCTCTGATGAAGATATGGAAGAGCACCAGTCCCAAGACCCAAGAAAGAACCCTGAGGGACACTACTAATCATTGGCCTCCACTTGGACATAGAGCCATTGACCACAACTAGTGGTCAGTTGGTCTGTATCCATCCAACCAATTCCATATCCACTGAACAGTCCATCCATCCAATCCTCGTCTCTCTAATTTGGAGATAAGGATGTCATATGGGACTGTATTGAAGGCCTTACAGAAGTCTAGATAGATGACATCTGTCAGTCTTCCATTGTCAACTGATGCCATCACTCCATCATAGAAGGCCACCATATTGATTAGGAATGATTTACCCTTAGTAAAACTGTAATGGCTATCTTGGATCACCTCCTTGACTTTTATGAGCTCTAGCATATCTTCTTAGAGGATCTGTTCCATGATCTTCCCACACACAGAGGTGAAGCTTACCAGTCTGTAGTTCACCAGATCTTCCTTTCTCTTCTTTTTAAAAATAGGAGTGATGTTTCCTTTTATCCTGTCCTTGGGGACTCTGCTTGACCACTTTTGAAATATGATGAAGAGAGGCTTGGCAAGCTCCAGTTCCTTCAGGACCCTGGGATGCACATCATCAGGTCCCATAGACTTGTGGCTATTCAACATCATCAAGTGATTCTGAACGTGCTTTTCACTCATAATGGGAGAGACTTCATTCCCCCACCCCCACTCAGAGGATCACGGACTAGAGAGAAGTGGAAAGCCTGACTGCCAGTGAAGATTGAGGCAAAGAATTCAAGATCAACTTACACCCCATATTATGCTCCACAGATAGCAAGGAGACTCTTAGCACGTGGTAGGTTCAAGCTGTCAGTGAGGGAAAGGATACTCCTGATGGGCCACAAATCAAATGAAAGATTTATAGAGACACAACTGAAGGGTTATACTTATGAAGGAAGGAGGATAATTTTTTTATTGCTTCAAGGAAACATTTTCACTGCAATGAATTACCCTCATGAGAATCAGAGCGATTTAGCTAAGAATTTGAGTACTCTGCTAATGATCTTTTCTTACAGCATTAAGAATAAATGTTCCCTGGCCTCTGGCTCGAGAAGAGATGACTGTGACACAAGTGCTGCACAGGGCAACATAGAAAAGGAATGTGAATAGGGTCCAGTATGAGACTCTGACCCTGGGTGGACATGAGCTTGCATATCACCACTCTTTTCACCCTCCTGTAGCAGAGACATGTTCTTCCTGCAGCTCAGTTAATCCCAAAGCAAGCCATCTGTATGCGCAAGAGGACTGTCCTCTGTGTGCTTTTGGGCAACTATCCTGGAGAAAAACAGAGTAAAAGGAATAAAGCCCAAAGCCATCAACCCCAACATATTTACTGCTCAGTGGAGCTAGTTGTAAGTTTTCCTCTTCACACACAACCATTTTCTCATCCAGTATGGTCTTGCCAGACTTGAAGATTCAAGTTGAAACAGTTGGATACAAGTCATCTGAGAAGTGCTCTAGGGCACATGTGCTTCAGATACTCTCCAGAAAACAGGATGCTTGACACATATTTGTCTAGTATCTGCTATTGAAGTCCTGAGTTTTGTTCCTTGTATCTCTCACGGGTTGAACAGGCCTCTAGCTCTTGCAGGCTACATGGTTGCTGTTTGAGTAAGTAATGCTGTTCCATGATGTTTTAAATCAGCACAGGTCAAGGCTCATAACATGATTGGAAGGAGTCTAGTAGCTTTGCTCTGCAACTTTTTTGCAGTGTGTCTTGTTAGGGCATTTTAAAATTAAGTCAAGCAGACAGCACATTAGATTTTCAATGTCACATCTCACCAAAATGTACCCAGCTACCCAGCTGCAAAAGAGTATATAACTCCTAGATGTATTATTAACATGCAGACAGCAGGTTTTCTCAGATGAAACCATGTATTTTCCTTCCCTCTTAAATGAAGTATAATCCAGAAGGTATAATTGCATTAAATGTGAAGTAAACTTGGAGCTGTGGGTCATAAAGCAATAAATAACTCAGCCTTCAGCCTCATGGTTTATTGATTCACAAGCTGTTTATCCCCCACCTCCCACTATATACTCTGCATAAGATGCAATTACTGCTGAATAATCTGTTTTGCGCATGTGCACAGACTTAAATGTCTCATCAGACCAAACACACATCCATGGCAAAGATACAACAACCTTAATAAGATGACTTTGTTGTCTTTGTTTGTTTTAGAAGTGTAATAAATTCATTTGAGCCTTATACAATCCTCACCAAGCGTATTCACTTGGTGATCACAATTACAATATTATTGTCATTGCTCTGACTACTTAAGACATGATAACCTGGGTGAAACAGATTGTGTTTGGCATAAGGCATTTTCTGCCTAGAGAAGTGATGCAGCTCTGAGAAAAACGCAGGTTGAAACAAAATTGTTGATGGTCCTGGAGTCAAACTAGGTACAGTTTTCAGAAAGAGCTATCATTAAAGGAAATTCAGAGTGTGCAACTTGTAGGTACAGAGTTTTTTGAGTCATCGGGGCAAGAACAGTGGACCTGGTTCCATGTTTGTTTTGAATTTCTGGTCTTGAATCTCAAGAGAATCTATGAAACTGAGGAGCTGAATACATCTATGTAATGAAAGAATACACATCTGTAAAACTATCAGCCCAGCTGATTGCAAGAGACACCATAGCAGTGAGAGCAGCACCAGCAACAGAAACAGCAAGCAGCAGCAAGAGGACACAAGAGGATATTTGTAGGCAAGGAAAGGCTTGACTGAAGAGGGGCCATTCCCTGAGCAAATGAGATCTACTGATTGGAAGAAACAATGAGAGGCAGAGCCTGCACTGGCAGCACGGGATATTTGATCAGGCTAAAACCATCAGCCCAGGTGATGCAACAGCCAAGCTCATCTATTTTGCAGTGGGCAGGCGCCCAGCACTGGGCAGTAGCTGCCGGCAGAATAAGTGACCACCCAGCAAAAGGCAGTGTCCTCTGCCTCTTCTGAGCTTTTAGCAAACATTAGAACCAATGCAGCCACACAGACAGAGCTGCTGTTCAAGCTTGTGACTATCCGGGTTTCTGGATGTGGGATGTATGAAGGGATATTCCTAGAGGTGGAAAGTGATTGCAAGCAAGCCTGTGGGATGTGTGGCCAGATTGATGAACTGTTCTGTTTGGTGGCTAATCTGCAGGAGAAGGTGGGTAGACTGAGGAAAATTTGAGAGGCTGTGAGAGGGATTGACCAGTGGAGCTGTACTCTGCCATCTATGATGCATGGAAGCCAACTCAGCGTGGCCACTATGGGAACAGGTCCAGGATCTGCTTTTTCCCAGGGAGAAGGCAGCTTTACAAGGGATAAAAAGAGGTGGAAGAAGGTTACAGCACAGAGCAGAAAGGGGAAACCCTGCATACCCTCTAAGGTACCCTTACATGGTACTTGTGAGGCTCTGGGTACATTAGACAGAGTGCATAATGAGATTTTCTCATTTATTCAATTAAAATAAGTTTAATATATCTGACAATTGAAAAAAAGACTCCACTATCCTGTCCCTTCTACAAAAACCCAGTATATGCATTTTTGCATTTTTACAGTCTTTTATGTGGCCAACTTCTCTGTTATAGAAAAGATGAAACCTAAAATCACATAAGTCCAATACCTGACATCAGATCAAGTACTGAAAGCTCCCCCACTCTTGACTGTATTTCTCTTTGTGTTTGAGTTGCATTCAGTAATGATAATGACTAACAGATTTACAACTGAGATTGTGTGACAGATAATATAACTTTCCGTTTGTTATCTTGACAATGCATGACAGTGAAAGCAGCTGTTATGCACTGTAATGCATTGCTTGCTCTGTCTTATTTATTATAAGCCATGCACAAACTATGCACATTTTTACAGATATAAACATTTCTACTTATGAAACTTGTATGACAGCCCATAGCAGTGGGCCAAGCCCAAGAAGCAGCAAGTGCTATACCTGTCAATGGATTTCAGATCTGAAGGAATGAAAGAGCAGATTGCAGAAGTCTTTCTATGTGTCATTTGCTTGGTTGGGTAGCAGGGGCAACCTGAGACTGAGGACAGAGCCACTTGAGATAATGGGTAAACAGTTTATAACAGTGACAGCATAATCAATAGCGTAAGGGTGGATTCATACAGCTGGTTACCCTCCATCTGGTCAAAGCATGGAGTGAATGATAGAGGCTTCTTTCACTACTGTTATCCATTCACATATCTCCATTATGGCTGGACAGCAGGTGTAAAAGTTATTTTATGGGAAGGTGAAAGAAAAAGATGGGAGAATAGCTACAAGGACATGGCTACAAAAGAAATCAGATCAAGTAAATGTCACCTTGTGAAGTAAAGTTGTCACTCACACAGGTTGAATTCAAGAAAGCTGCCACTCGTCCTGCTAAATCACAGGTATAAAAGACAGCATGCTTTAGACAGTCCATACACTGAGTCATGCATATGTTAAGCATGGCTGAGTGAGTGGAAGAAAGGAGTACAAGTGTGGTACCCAACTGCTGCATGACCCAGCAGAGCCTTTGTTTCACGTGACGAAGAACGGCTATGAAAGCATAAAATCTATAATTGAATACATCATGCTAAATATGTATTGAGGTCAATGAACTTTATTAAAAAAAATTCATTATGCTTGCTACTTTCTCAATTAGTTACTATGCTCTTCAAACCCTGCTTTTGTATTTCTCTTTTTCTTAAGGAGTAACATCCCATGCAACCAGATCACAACCTCTTAGGCAGACCTGTGATATAGACTTATTTTATAAACCCCTTTGGACCTCAAGTATTGATTTTTATGCCTCATCCAAAGTACTGACTTTGTATCTTCAATGTCATCTGTACTAGAAAATAATCAAATATTTAAATAGTCACATTATTGCTAGAACTGTGGTGTGTTCCTTCAAGCTTAAGTGTGAATATTTATCAGTGGTCAGAGCCTATTTCTACATGGAAGCAGTCACAGCACTGGAGAAATGCTTAGTGAGATTGATCTGTAACCAGCAAAATTTTGTATCTCCCCACTGTGGGGGACGTAAGGAAAGGGCATGCATGAAAATAAATAAGAAACAAATGAATGTGCAATTTTACCTTCACAGATTCATTTAAAACTGAGATGGGTTTTCACCCAAGTCTCAGACATTACAAATTCTATACCAAATAAAACATAATATATTTTTAATATATTCACACTATCTAGAAAAATTGCTTCCAAATCCTCATACCGAAAAGATCACCATTACAAGCCTAAGGTCATTCCGTTCCAATGAGATTTATAACACTTTTTTTTCCAAGAACAATTTTACTGCACTGGAACAGATTATGAAGAGGAGAGATGATTATTTAAGCCACTGAAACCTTGGGTTTCCTTTTGTAAAGATATTTCCTTTTGTTCCCTTTTGTGAAGATATTCCAATAAGTCAGGACACTTCATACAAAAGCAGTTTGGTCAAGTTCTCAGGATCTAGTGCAGTCCTCCTAAGTCATCCTCTCCTGCCAAAGGGAAATACCATTCTGAATTTACACATAATCCACAGCATGTACGGAGCTCCAAATGCTTTTAAACACTAAACCAAGCTCACATACAGCGCTTGAAGCTTATTAGAGCCTCTTTCCAGCTGTGCTATGCTGATCTATGGAAAGGGCAAAGAAGAACAGTAGACCAAAACAAATCAGTGCCCAGGCTTTTAATTTTCTCTCTATGATGAAACGAGATGGTTTCCCATGGAGAAGCAGTTACTGATAAAAGGTGTTCTTGTCTTGTGAGGTCAACAAGGCCAGCAGAGGTGAAACCATTATTCTTTTCCTGGAGGGAAAAACCTCTTTTAAGGCTCCAGTTGGGACAGGTTGGAAGAAAAGTTCTCTAATAGGGCAGTATTCAAACTCTCTGAAATGTTTGTGCTAATCCAAAAGCTGGAGGAGTGCCAGACTGATCAGCAAAACTATAGAACCTCAATGCCACCTCTACAACTATGCCCTCTGATGGCTCTGAACTACACTGCACTGCATAGGATGTCTTTGTAGAAAGGTAGCAGCTTCCACGCAAGGCTCGATGGTGCATGAGAAAGAACGGTTTTGAAGTCCTAACATGAGTGAAGACCCCTGAGAATGCATAACTGCACAGAGAAAGAACGGGCGTAGAGTTACTATGCTGAGTAACTGAGTGACATTTTCACACTTAACCAACAGCTGGCAAGATGTGGCACTTAGTGCTATGGTTTAGTTGACATGTTGGTGTTCAAAGGTTGGACTCAATAGTCTTGGAGGCCTTTTTCAACCTTAATGATTCTATGATTCTAAGTTTGTTTGTCTTTCCCATTGCTGAGATATGGATAAGCTGTCATGTCAGGCTGTGACTCAAAATGTTTGACAGAGGACTGTCTCCATTCTTCAGAATGGACAGATGTGTCTGCTGAGAAATTAGACTGAGACACTAAAGGGATGTGACAAAAGTCCTTAAGATGAATGTTAGTGCATCAAATCCCAGCTATGTTGAATGCCACAGCCATCCCTGTGTCAGTTGGTACTTTGTACAGATCTTTCACAGCTGAATTTATGGTCACAATTTATATGACCACAGAGAAGACAGAAGTATGAATAAATTCCAGAGAGATTTTACTCACAAGACTACCATGCTAATACAGATTATCAAAAATTCAAGGCAAGGGACAAATATGTTATCCATGAAGACTGGTTTGGCTTTTTTTACTAGCTGTGTCATTTTGAGTCATTGAAAGGATTTAGACAATAATTGCAAATATGAATCACAATCCAAACTCAATTTCCTATAACGAGAAAGAGTTTTATGCAGTGTAATATTGTATGGGTAAGATAATCACCTAAGAACCAGTAAAACAATAATCTGTAAAGTTGTACAGCTAGAGAAGCATAAAGATTGAATACCATTTTATGTGCTTTAGAAAATGATGACTCAATGTCTGGTATATATCATGTGATTAAAATAAAACACAGAGAATTTGTGGGTGCTGTTCAAAAAGTGCTGTTATGTGTTAGGGGGAAAGTCAGTATAAGTTATTTCACTGACATAGCCCTGGGAAATTTGCAGAATTCACAGAGTTCTGCAGCTACAAGTCATGGCAAATAAGCCTTTCAAAACCTGTCTTCCACCTGTCACCATTATTTAGTCTTTTATTAACTCTTTATATACAGGAAGTGAAGTAAGAAGCCAAGATAATACCCAAAGCTGTACTCTAAAGCCATTATCGCTATCAGTAACAAATACCCTGTATATAAATATTACATGGTGCTTTTATATGAGTAATGACAATTCTACTGACATCATTTGAAGATAGCGAAGGAAAAAATAAAAGAGACAGATCTTTAGCCTAGAGAAAAGAAGGCTGTAGGAAGACCTTATAGCAACCTTCCAGCCCTAAATCAGATCTTACAGGAAAGATGGGGAGGGACATTTTATCAGGGAGTATAGTGATAGGATGAGGGATAACGGATTTAAACTGAAAAAAGATAGATTTAGATTGGATGTTTGGAAGAAATTTTTTACTTTGAATGTAGTGAGACACTGGAACAAGTTTCCCACAGAAATTGTGGATGCTCCATGACTGGAAGTGTTCAAGGTCAGGTTGGATGGGGCTCTGGGAAACCTGGTCTAGCGCAACATGTCCCTGCCCATGGCAGGGAGTTTAAAACTAGCTGAACTTTAAGGTCCTTTCTAGCCCAAACCATTCTATGGTTTTATGATTCTGTGGCCAGAGTTAAGCTGTGAAACACAGCTTGCCAAAGAGTGCTACAGAAGCTAAAAGTGTATGTGGTTTCAAGAAGAAATCAGACATATCCAGGGAAGCAAAGCCCATAAAAACCATTAAATGCAAAGGCACCATCTCTTCCAAGATACACAGCAGACACTGACAAGGAGCCAAGAGAGAATTTTGGGGACATATGGATTCACACCTAAGAGAGTGAGAGGTCTTATAGCTATGGGGTAAATCTGTATCTTTCTTTCCAAGACAGCGTATCAAATTTAAGAAAAAAATTATCCAACTACTTACAGTTCCTACCACAGGCCTTTAAATTGAACAAGGCTAAATACTTTACTATCTCATACATTCACAAAGATTGCAATCAATTAAATTTGTCTAAATAAAATATAAATGGTACTGAAGATGTAGTCAGGTGTCCTGCTGAGGAACTATGCAGTAATGACTTGGCAGCCCTTATTTAAAAGAAGGTGTAAAAGCAAAAGTGGAAGGAAAGGACTCTTTAGAAAGAAAGAACCTGTCCTCCAGGTAGCAACAGCAAATTTGTATCCAGGCTTGCCAATGGAGAAGTGTCCATTCCTGAAAACTGGTGCTCTCTTTCTTTGATTACTGCCTGAAGTCACTTCATCATTTTGCAAAGGAGAACAGGCATGTGCTGTTGCTGCTGTCAACCCTACCATGCTTCTTGTAACATTCACTAATATTTGTATCTCTGTTAAAAACAAGTGCAGAGAGACACAATTGTAGGCAATACTTCCTAGAAAGTTCCTTCTAAAGCAAACACGGGTCACTATTAGCAACAAATATGACAGTCTCCAATTCCTCAATAAAATCCCACAGGAAATCTGTGACAGACCAAGAATCTGAATCCACAATCCTGAAACTAGTCTTCTTTACATGTAAGACACTTCTTCTTTTAACACCCTTCTCTGTTCCACAAAAGCTGGAGAAAAAAATGGATGGAGAATACATCATTAGAATTTACACAGGTCTTGAAAGTTGTTATAAAAAAAGCAAAACCCAAACAGAAGTAGAACTCTCAGACTCATCTGTCAGTGTTGAACATCTCAGTATTGAACAGATGGCTACAGCACGAGAAACTTATCACACTGTTTTATTAGTAAATTGAAAGGCATTTGGATAGCAATCACCATAATCATCATTTTCACAAGCCCTAGAAATTGTAATAAGCTTTTAGAGAGCAGTTGACTTTACAACATAATTGAGAATGGATATATTTAGCTTATCCACCCAAAAGCTAGAATGTCATTGAATCTCTAACAAGGAGTTTGACTACAGATAAACAGGCCATTCAAAACAGCTATTCATTCAGAGAAAATTTCACCTTTCATTCCTCTCATAAATCCCTAAAATTAGTAATGCCTCTAAGAAGAATTTAATTTAGCTTTGGCTAAAAAAAAAGGTACTTACCTTTCTTTCCTTTTATTTCTTTTTTTTTTTTTTTAAATTTGTTTTATTTTTATTTTTCATTTAATTTTGTGTCCAGAAAACCTGCTATCTCACTCCAAAGAACAGAATTTTTATCTGTTGACAATTTTATTTAAATTTAAATCTAGTCTTTCAGAATTTTTCCCAGAACAGCAGCTTGGCCTGAAACCAGCAGGTGGAGCCAAATCTGCTTCCTATACGGTAAAATTAGCTCTTGTTCTGAGCGTTGAAGGCATCTCCATCATGTACGTATTTTTCAGCTGGACAAAAACCACCTGGCTTTTCCTGCAGAACCTTCAATCATATCTCACCATTATCACTGCCACTGTATTTAACTGTGGCAGAAACGTATTTCTGCAGGAAACAGGCTAAGTATTTCACAGCAACAAATATGTCAAATGCCTCTGCAAGAACTCAGCTAAGAAGTCAGTGCCAGGACTGAATACCCAGCCTGCTGATATGCATATGGCATCAAATCATGCAGGCAGCCTAGCAGGATTTAAAAGCCATGGAGAGATGAGGCTTTATGCACACTGCTACTCTGTACCAGCACTCAGCTCTGTACCAGTGCACACACAGAGGCAAGATCCACGAGATACATGGAGTATTTTTTTGAGGTTTATTACAGCTTTCCCTGCTCAGATCCCAACTCCTCACAGGCCTTGCTAATGCTGGTCACCTCTGAACAGGCTGAAGCATCTGCCCAGCTTCGACAAACCACCTGCATGTGCAGATGCTCCCTTCTCTGCCCTAAGCAGGAGCAAACATATACAGACTGTTAGTCTGAAAGGCAGCATGGGTCATGTTCAGATGCAGAGAAGCAGGGGAATTTGCCCACGCTGTCTCTTGACACGCTGAGGACAGGAATCAGAGATTTCTGACCTATATGGAAAAAAGCAAGGGTGGATTCTTAATGCCAGCAAAGCAGTGGGGGTCAAGATTCAGAGCTGCTCCTAGTAAAATCCAGGGCCCTTGAAGCTTTGCACAACGAAGCAAGGAAAAGCTGAGAGGGACAGAGGAACCTGAGCAATGAGATTGTGACGTCTCTGCCAGCAATGACATCTCTCCCATATTCCCATAAGAGTTTATATTTATGGGACCAAAATGGAGTGGTAATTGCTTCGGCTCTTCCAAAGGGAGAGAAGGTATGATAGAGAGCACATGGGGTTTTGGTCACCATTTCACCAATTCAGCCCCTGAACAATGTCCAGACAGGAACAGGCAATGCAGAAAGACATGGGTAATGGGGTGATGGGTTGCCGTTCCTGAGAGGACTTGGAGTGAGACCACAAGCTTGTTCCATACAGGTCTGTGATTAGGTCTTAGATTGTGGTTGCTTCTGCTTTGGGCTCAAGTCTATCAGTGGGTCCCACTAACCCAGCCTTGACTACCCAGTCCAACTCCGCCCATATTGATGAAGCTCACAGAAATCTGCCTGAAGTCCAGTTTTGGAGCAGAAACATCTAACCATGCAATGAGACAGGTGAGTCTCTGGTACAGGGTCACACTGAGTTCAAGATTCAAAGAGGAGATAGAACTTTTAGGGGAACCTGAGTTAGAGCCTTTGATACTACTCAGAGTTTGGGAATGGACAGAAAAATCTGGTTTAAGGCATAAACTATTCACTCAGTACAGCAATGATGGGAGCCCTTTGAGAACATAGGCAGAGTTTCTTCAAATAGTCTCTAAAGTGGATAAAATTAGTGGTCAGGCAGCTGTACTAGAACATTTTTGTAGGTCCCTTCCAACTATTCTGTTCTGTTCTATTCTATTCTATTCTATTCTATTCTATTCTATTCTATTCTATT